>NW_026517634.1:0-17265 GCF_026319265.1 Colletotrichum chrysophilum | reverse complement strand
TGCAAGGATAATGCGACTTTCATTTGAAGAAGAACTCATGGTCGTACGTAGAGGAAGGTTGTTGTGAAGGTGAAGAGTGTAGAATTAAGGAAAAGTGGGCGGCTCGCTATGATGGGCGACTCGCTATGCATATACGTTATTTATAGTTATAAAATATATACTTTTAAGAAAATAAAAAGAGAGATAGAGAGAAAATAGTTCAAAATAGTTCTATATAACTATATTAAGTATTTTATAAAGTATATATTTAATATATGTAATCTCTATAAAATTTAGATTTTAATACTTAAGAGAGTAATTAGTTTATAAAATATTTTTTTAATAAAAATAAATCCTCTTTAAAAAAAGATATTGAAAAAAGTATAGAATTTATAGTTATGAAAATTATATTTAAAATAGAGAAATTATTTTTAGTATTTAATATATTTATAAACTTTAGTATTTTAGATAAAAATAAGTTTATAATTAATAAAAAAGTTATAATATAATAGTTATTATAAAATATAAAAAAATAAAAGAATATATTTAAAACTAGTTAATATAGCCATTTTATTTTTGAGTAGTTTTTTAAACTTAATAGTTAAATATTTAAGAGTAATTTCTTTAGATAAACTTTAAAACTTTTCAATAGTAAAAGTTTTAAAAGATAATATTATTATTGATATTTTAAAAACTTAAAAGATATTAAGATTTACTAATAGAGTAAAGTTTTTATTAAGAAGTATAAGAAACTTTAAATTCATAGATATAAATAGCTTTTATGAAACAAATCTTTCTTAAAAATTAGCTTAACTCTAGAGAAATATAAAAAGAAACTTTTAAACTAAAAAGGAAATATTTATATATAAAGAAAATGTATACTTAAATTTATTTTTATAAAGAAAATAGTTTTTAAAATACATTGAAGAATATTTTCATTATTTATATTGATAATATTGCTAATATAAAAAATAAAGACTTAATATCTAATAAATAAGAATAAAATAACTTCTTTATAACTTCTATATTAGAGAAATAAAAACCTATAGAGAAAAATAAAAAGTTTTATTATACATTTCATAAAATATTAAAAGTTAAATTAAACGACCCTCTAAGAAATAATATTTATAAAGGATTAATTTTAGAACCTCTTTTTAATTTTATTTTATAATTTAATAACATATGTTATATTAGTTATTATTATTTTTAAAAATTTAAAAAGAATTAAAAAAAACCTTTTAAGTAGTTTTAAAAGTTATTTATTACCATATATTTTAAAAAACTAAAACAAATTATTAATTTTAAAGTATAGAGGATTTTGAAATATCTAAAAATATATTTAAAACTCTTTTTTAAAAAATAAGGTTTTATTCATAAACTAAATATAAATAGATATCTTATGAATATAAAAGCTTAGATTATTATAAAAACGAACTTCTAATTAAGAGATTTTAGAAATATTTATATTATAACTTTTATTTTATAAACTTTTTAAGTTATAATAACAATTATTATATATTTTAATTATAAAATATATTAATATAATATTATTAATATATTCTTAAATATAAAGATACTAAAAAGAAGAGATCCAATTATTTATAAAATATTATAAAATATTAAGATATTTATAGAATATTTTATAATATAAAGAATCTAGCTTTATTTTTAAAAGATTTAGTTTATAAACTTTCAAAAAGAGCTTCCTTCTATTTTCTTTTAGAATGTTAACTAAAACGTTATAATTGTTTTCTATATTGATATTCTTCTTGTCTTATAAAAATAAAAAAGATAAAGTTTATAATATTATTGATAAAATTAAGAAAGAGTATAAAATCACAGAATAAGAAAATATGAAATGCTACTTAGGCGTAAGACTTATAAAAAACTAAAAAGCTTAAAAGTTCTTTTTAGTTTATAATATAAATATCAATAAAGTTATTGAGAGATTTAATTTATAAGATATTACTTATTCATTAACTTTTCTTTTTTGAATAAAACTTAAAATAAATAAAAGATAAATAATACTATAAGAAGTTAAAACTTTTTAAGAAACAGTTAGGTCAGTATTCTATATAGCTATATTTATAAATATTAATATTATATTTATTATAATAATTTCACTTTTGGTTTTTATAAATCTATATCAAAAATATCTAGCGATTATAAAATATATTATATAATATTAATATAAAACTTAATATTTTATAACTTATTTTAATATTTTAAGAAGTAAGTTTATAAGTATTTAGATCTTATTTATAGTCATAGATATTTTATTTATAAATAATAAAGTAATATATTAATTTTTATACAGATATGTTATAATATTATTTAGAAAACTAATTTGATAGAAAGTAATTGGGTAAATGACAGTTATAATATTAATTATTGAAATAAAAATTTTCAATTTAATAGAAATAATAACAGACAGAATAGCTTTTTAAAAGTCATTTAAAAATATTAAATTTAAACTTCATAACATATAAAATATTTATTATAATAACTAATGAATAATTAGATTTATTATAAGTAAAAAAGAGAGAATAAATATTTATTGAAAATATATTAATGTATAAAGCTATCTCTATATAAGTTATATAGGTGAGGTTATTAACTTTACTAGTAATAAAGCTATTATTAATATGGCTAATAGCTATAATAATATAGTAAGTTAGGGTTAGCATAAGTAGTTATTCTAAACCTTTAAGTATATATACTATAAAGCCATTAGATTAAGCACCAATTCAGGTGCTTTTACTGCTTTTTTCCCTTATTATAAAAATCTCTATTAAGTAGGCTTGAAACTTCCTTAATAAAACATATTAAGATCTATAACATATAATTAAAATAAAAGTATTAAAACAAAACTTCCAAGTTAGTTATATATTAATAGATATAATATTAATAAATAAATTTATGAGAAACTTCTTACAAATAAAGCTTCAATATTTCTATTTATTTTTTAATTTTATAAATATAATACATATAATTATAATATATTTATAAAAATATGAAATAAAATAGAACTTCTGTTATTCTATATAGAACTTAAAAGAAAACTATCTATACATTTAAAATATCTTTTACAAAATTAAAATTATGTAGCTTTTAAACTGAAATAAATTAACTATTAAAATTATTAATTTTCTAAAAAACTTAATATTTTTCGTATAAAATATTGGAAATATAAATAGTTTTCTTAAAATCTTTTTTAAATAACTTAATAATATTTATAATTTTTTTAATTTTTTTAATAATTATATTATATTTCTTAAAAGTTAAGATATAATTTCTTAAGAAGTCTTTTAAGTATTTATAAATATTTAATATATTTTATTTAGAGGAGTTATAATATTTAAAAATCTAATACAATATATAAATAGATCTTTAGAAAGTGATAAATTTAAAACTAAAATAAACATTTATAAAACTAAAAGTAATAGAAGTTTTATATTAAGAAACTAAAAGAAAAATATTAATTTAAAAAATAATTAAAATAAACTATTAAAAAGTAAGAGAAGTATTTTTAGTAATAAAAGTTGAAAGTATATAAATAAGCTTACAAGAAATTTAATATTTTTAAGAAGAACTTATATGAGTTTTTTTAATAAATATTATAATAACTAAAACTTATTTTTAAAAGTATTTGAAAGAAATCTTTTACTGAATAGAGGTAGTAATAAAGGAAATACTTATAAAAAAGAAATAACTTTAGAAAGATAATTGATATATTTATTTAAAATAGCTTAGTAATATATCGTAAAAACAAAGTATTTCTTATTATTAAATAAATTATGAATTAAGAGAATCTTTTTAAAAAGCTACAAAATATATTATTTATAAAATAACTTAATACTAAAGAAGTTTATAAATAAAAAAGTAGCTTTATAGTGTTTTCAAAAAGGAAATAATTTAATAAATACTTAGCTTATAAGCTTTATTTTAATTTTTATAAGAGATAAAGATATAATAAACTTATAAAAAGTAATAATTTTAAAAACTTTTATTTCCTTTTTTTATAAGTTTTCTTTTTAGTTAAATTACTTATAATAAGCTACTATATAATAAGATACTTATGAATAATAAAACAATTTTAAACCTTTAAAGTTTATAATATTTGGATAGAAATAAAAAAGCTTTATATTTTTATTAAATATCTTATTAAATATTATAAGCTTATAAGAAGTATTATTACTTGTTAATTAAAAATGATTTTATAAATAAAAATAAATAATATATCTCTTAAAATTTTAATCTTAATATAAATATAAATATTCTATTATAATAATATTTGACTTATTATATTCTTAAGAGATCTTAAATAAAATAATTATATTTTTATTGTAGCTAAAATGAAAACATTAATTATAATATCTTAAGTTAAAAAATATTTATAGAGATAAAGTTTTTTATTATGAAAATTACCAATAATATAGTTAGAATATTTTATCTCATTGTTCTTACTAATCTTATTATTATATTTATTATCATTAAGAGTAATAATATAAACTCTTAAGAAATATTAGCTTATAAAAAAAAGAAACTAAAGAGATATGTTATTTTTCTTATTATACTAAAAAAAAGCTAATATTACTATTATTATCTTAATAAAACTTAACTTTAATAGAAGTGTAAAAGATATATTCTAAAGAAGTATTAATAAAATATCTTAATAGAAGTAAGAAAATATTTTTTTAATATTTATAAAAAGCTCATTATTACTATTATTTTCAAAAATATTATTATCTTCTTAAGTTTTAATTACTGTACTTTAACTTATGAGTAAAAACTTTGGTTAATACTGTTACTTAATAAAAACAGTAATATTAATTCTATATTATTTATAAACTTTATAAATTATAAAAATATTATAAATTTAATTATAAAGGAATTAATAATAATAAAGAAATTACTCTTTTTATTTTTACACTTTTTATTAATAAGAATAAACTACTTATAAGTAATTTTTATTTTTTTATTTTGCTTATAAATGAGCTTAATAATAGTTTGACTTTTAAAAATAAAAAATAAGTTTTTTAATAAGCTTATTAGAGATAGTTCTAAGAATATATTAATAAGAATATTAATATAACTAAATAGATATAAAATAGTTTTTATAAATCTTTTTAATAAGATTAAAAACTATAATAAAAACTAATAAGTAGTAATAGTAAGAAATAAGATATAAAATACTTATTAAGCTTATTAAGAAACTCTTAAATAGTTTTAGTTATATAAGTAGTTTAATCTCTTAAGAATATATTCTATTTAGCTGCTAGCTTAAAATAGTACTTATAAAGTATTATTTAATATAATATATGAGATTATAATAGTTATTGTAATATCATAAATAAAAAGATAAGATCTTATAAAAATATAAAAGGTTATATAAGAGAAGGAAAAGTCTTATATATACTTTAAGAAAAATCTTTTACTTTATTTACTTTTTAATTAGTTAACTACTCTTACTTATAAGTATAAGTATATAAATATATATATATAAGTTAGTATAGTTTATGTATTTATAAGGCTAACTAAATATATCATAAGTTAAGAAAGCTTATTAAGGTTCTTTTAACTATACTATAGTAAGCTTTTAAGCTATTGTTTCTTAAGAAAGCACTTCTAATTTTATATATATAATTAGTTGTTATATCATATTTTAGTTTATAAGCGTTCTTAATATATATATAAAGTACTTTTAGTTCTTCTTATAGCTAAAAAAGTATATAATAGTTTATTTTATAATATATCCTCTACTTTATATAGACCCTTTAGTAAACCTCACTAAGAGAGTAAGTTATATAACTAGTATAAGCCTTATAAACTTATAATTTAAGGATACTTAGGAGGGTAACTTCCTCCTAAGTAAAAATATACCTTTTTATAAACTTTATAGTCTCTTCTAACTACTAGCTCTTAGTAATATATTTAATGTCTAAGAGCTTTTAGTAAGTAAACATTTATAAATAAAAGCTAAAAAGATAATTTTATATTATTCTAAAGTATATATAGAAAATGTTAAACTAATATTTATTATAAGCTATATAAGCTTAATATAAGCTTAATTTAAAGTAAATTAATACCTAAGTACTTTAAAAAGGTTTTATAAAAATAATTTCTTTTTTAGACTTCTAAAACATCAAGTCTTTTTATTTCTATATAATAGTAATATTACTTTATATACTAAATAGAAAGTTTAGTATTAGAATTGGCCTTTTTAAATAAATAAAAATAGTTCTTATGAATTATATTAATAACTATAAATAGAATAAGTATAAGTTATCTCTTAATCTTATTTATAAAGGCTTATAAAACTACTTCTAACTAAGTTTTATTATTTAGGATAGGTAATTTAGTATTAATTAAAATGAGGTTTAAAACTATCTTATTAACTTATATGTAAAAGTTGAAATAATATATTAAGAGGGTTTACTAATTTTAAAAAGTTATTATATAATTATTGACTACTATATTATATTCTAAGTTAATATCTTTATAAATAGTAGTCTATAGTATTTATAAAGATTTTAAGAGAGAGAATAATCTTATTATCTTATTAGAGATAATATTTACTTCTTTTTTACTTCTTTAGGTTTGCATAATAAGATTAATATTCTCTAGTATATTTTTAGTAAATTCTATTAGACTTTTAGCTTCTTTTAGATATATTCTTACTTATTTATTAAATTCTTCTGAGTACTTTACGTTTAAGAAAGCTTAGTATTTAGTAATAAACTTAGAGATCTTTAGGGTTTTAAGTATCAATAAAACGTTAGTATAACTGTTTATATTTAAGTTGATATAGTTCTAGAGACTTTATAAAGATATATTAATATTAAAATAAATATATTATACTAGCTAGTTACTTCTAAATATAAGAATATCTCTTATAAGAGGAATTCTATTATTAATAGAAGATATAATAGATAATTATAATGAAAGAATTAATGAAAGGATAAGAATGGGTTTCCTATATATAACTTTTAGTAGAGAGGTAATTTAAACTATTAATAGAGCTTAGATTCTAACTTTTAGAAGTTATAGGTATATAGGTTATAAGGAATAAAGATATATTATAAGAGTAACTATTTAGAAAGGTAATCTATATTATAAGCTAATATCTACATATATAGCTTATATAATACTATATATAATATAATAGGTAGTAAGGCTGTAGTATAAATTAAAAGTATTATAATAGTTATATAATTATAACTCTCTTAACCTTAGCTGTACTTATACATATATATATATATATATATATATATTAATAACCTTATAATCTTTAACTTTACTTTAAGAATAATATAAGTTATAATTACTTGATCATTATAAACTACTAAACTATTAACTTATCCTCTCTTTTATATTTTACTTATACTACTAATACTATCTCTATTACTATATGCTACTATCTACTATAATAGTTTCTTTAGAAATAAGTTATTATTATTATTATCTTCTTATTTAATTAAGCTAGCTAATACCTTTAGTATACCTTATATTATCAATAGGTAAAGCAGTATATTAAGCTATGAAGCTTGGTAGTAGCTATACTATTATTAATAATAATCTCTTCATTTAGTATAAACTATATTTATTAATCTTTTTAAAGCTACCTCTACTTAAATAATTTAAAAGGTTTATTTAAAGAAGGGTTACTCTATAAAGTATATAAGTACTCTATTTACCTCTACTATTAAGTTTCTATACTTATTATTAAGTAAATTGTATGTTATAAGGTCTCTTATAGAAGTATTAATAAGAGCTCTCTTAAGTATCGTGCTAACTATATATTCTTTATATATTTTAAACTATATAAAGAAAGAGTGGGTTTTATTAATTTAATTAATCTTAAACGTTATAATAAGTATTTATATATTTTTTATATTAATAAGTATATTAAGTAAATTAATAAATCTTAGCATAACTAGTTCTAATAAAGTAGTATAGAGGTATTTTAAAAAGAGTTGAAAAGAAAAGTAAAGTTTATACTTTGAGTATTAGAGATTATATTAAATATTATATATATCTTATATAGTTAATAAATAAAGTAAGGAGTTAAAGTTACTTAAGTTATTAAAGTTATATTAAGAAGAGAAGTTTTTATATATTTAAATATAAATTTAATTAGTAGTAAAAGTAACAAAGCTTAATAGTTATTTAATCTCTTATATAAAGCTAATATTTATACTTTATAAGAGATAGTATAAATTGACATAAGCTTTAAAGTAAATAGAAAACTTTTAGTTCTGAATATAATAAAATATAATAAAGTAATATTACTAGCTAGCTTTATACTATATAATCTTAACTAACTATACGTAGCTATACTTTCTTAACTTATTTATATATAGTTGTATATTACTTTTAGGTTTTTTAGTACTAAAGTAGTTATAGATAATATTAATATATATAATTTAAGAGGAGTAATTATAAACTTTATCTATATAGCTTTTATAAATATAAGCTTTAGTAATAAGATTACTTCTCTTTATTGTTAAGAAAATAATTTAATCTAAAAGTAAATTAGTATTATTAGTAATAAAAAAGTTATAACAGAGTCAGCGCTATTAATAGCGATATTATTAGTAGTAATAGATTTAGCTATTTCTAAGTAGTATAAAGTAAGTAGAAGAGGTATATAGTTAAAGTACCTATAAGACGTAATATAGGTATTGTAATAAGAAAAAAAACATTATTAGTTATTAGTTTATTAATTAAATCCTAGGCCTCTAGTTAGCTAGCTAGCAGTATAGTAAACCTACCCTATAGTTTTACTAATTAAGGTATGTAGTTATAATAGATCCTATATAAAAGTACTCTTATAATATATATTTAATTAAAAAGAGTTTTATATTAAAGAGAATACTACTTCTAATAAGTATTAATTTTATATTCTCTATTAAAGAGAATATATATAGAAAGTAAACTCATAATAAAGCATATATAGCTATAAGTAGCTTATAAACCTACTTTTACTCTATAATATATATAATATATTTATAGGAATAATATTTAAGCTTTAGTTTAAGCTTGTTTTATTAAATACTCTATATATACTGAATACTTATTAGTATAACTATATTTAGAAAAAAAGAGAAAGTTCTAAGCTATATAACGATATATTTATACTTTTAGAAAAGTGGATATTTAGCTATATTACACCCTATTACATTTTTAGGCCTGCGCAGATAAAAGTTTAGGCTTATGCAGATAGTGAATCCCCTTTAGTTAAGGAGTAATCTCTTATATAATAGTGTTTATAGAATCTTATTTGAAACTTTAGTAAAGCTATTATTAAGCTATAAAAGCCTTAATAACTTATTTAGCCTTACTATATATAGTGCTATTACTATTCTATTAGTCTCTTTAGCTAAAGCATTTATTTAACTTTATAGTATTTAGAAGGTTTACCTATTAATAGAAAGATATAAAGTTTCTATACTATTTTCCTTAATGAGTAGAAGGTATAAGTTAAAATACCTATATAGTATTTCTATAATTATACCTATATATAGGGTGAATTTTACTATAGTTTTTCATAGGGGGGCTTTATTATAATTATAAACTTAAAGCTCTATATAAACTATTATAGCTTTAATAAAGTTATAATTAGAAATAGATATTTATAAGTATTTATTAGTGAGTTTTTAAATAAGCTTTATTAAGTAAAATAAATTTTAGAAATAAACTTATAAAATATATACTACTAGATCTAAATTAAACTAGAAAAGTAATAGAAGACTATATTATATATATTATAAAAATTTTATTGAGTTTTTAGATATATATTATATAATATAACGTGGTTCATTAGTTAGCGACGCACCATCAGTGCGCGACGCACTTTTCCAACCTTCACGTCCAGAACACCCAATTCCTCCACCACGATTAAGTAAATCAATTATAGCTACTCGGAATCACTTAAACTACTTACTTCCACAGCCTCTAGACAGGTTCTTGCATTATGGCCGGTCTTGCGATAAATACCACAGTGTCGTAAACCGGTTCGGCGACGCTTCGATGAACCCCTATTTTCTTCTTCTTCACCTACCTCCTCCTTAATAATACCTTTTTTAACTATGAACTCTCTTATCTAAGACCTATTGATTACCCCTCTATCCTATAGTCTAGTTCTTTTAGCTCTCCGCCGTTTACTAACTACTGTATTTATATCGCGAAGATATCGCACCTCTTCTTATAAAAAAGTAGTTAAGTGAGAAATAGACTGTAAACCTTTAGAAAGCTTATTAATAGTATCAAAAATAGGCGTTAGAAAGCTTCCCTGTTGTTTTAAGATTCTTTCTTGAATAAGTGAAGACTAGCTTAGAGCTTTATTAATTGTCCGAGGTGTTTTGGAAACCCAAGGGTCTGGTAGCTTAATAGGGGTGCTTAGGGTGGTTAGTGTTCGTACTTATATATTAAGCTTAAAAAGTATAGCTTAGGGGTTAAACGGAATAAGCCTAGCCCCTCTGAAACCCCTAAGAATGTTGTATGGGCTAAAGGTTTGAAAGAAGGCGGCTTTAAACCTAAGAAAAAACTTTGGTTTAGTGATATGTATAATTCAGGCCTTGATGAAGTGCTCAATCTGAGAGCCGTATCTCAACTTCAACACACTATAACACCTAACGTTGAGAGGCTGAGTGAGATGTGATAAATAAGCAGGTAAGGAAAGAGTAATAATATTATTCTCTTTATAGAACTCCTCAAAATTGCTACTAATATAGCTTTTACAGCTATTAACTATAAGCATTTAATATTTACCTTTTAATTATAGTTTTATATATCGGTCAAAATTCTGGAGCTATTCCACGGCAATCTTATTATTAGTCTATCTATTAGAGGTAGTTTTGACTGTCCAGGTATCTGGAATCTGGTTTTCTGAATACCAGTTTACAAGATAGAAACAGCCCTGAACCACTAAAAAAGGCAGGATCGCAAAGCTATTACTACTAATATAAGAAATCGCTGTTACCTATTCCCGATTACTAGGTTAGATATTTTTTAGTTTACTAATACAATCAGAACGTGTAACGACCATTCTAGGCCGAATCATTCCTATTATAAAGCTAGTTTTGTTGAAGTTATAGAAATTGCAGTCCTAAATACTATATTTCGATCGTATATTATTCACTAGTTAGAACTATAGCTTAATAATTACAGGATCTTCGCAGAGACCTCTCTAGTAATTGTATATGTGAGAAAACTGTGTCTTAAGCTCTGTATGTCGATTGACGAAGCGTTCCGTCCAGCGTTTCCCGACCGGTCGGCTATCACGCTTCTAGAGCAGTATATTAGCTATATCTTCCACGTCCGCTCTCCGGGGCGAAAGCCCTCGTGAATCTATATCGATAATGTATTGAACGATTACCTCCTCTTCTGTCTCGGTTAAATTCAGGTTAATATTCCTGGTATTGACCTTCGCAATTCGGCCGTTCATTCTATAACGAATAGTAGATTCTGATAGACCGTAGTACTTAGCAGCGCGTCGGGTACTTAATTCTAGTTTCGTTTCAATCGCATTGATCGCAAGATTAATTCTGTTTTCGCGGTTAATGTTAGACATAGTTTTAGTAATACTAAGGTGTTTAGCAATTAAGAGATAGTGAAGGTTGGAAAAGTGAGTCGCACACTGATGTTGCGTCGCTAACTGATGAACCACGTTATATAAATAATACTAACTTTAATATACTTAGAAATAAGAGAACATTATATAGTAAACCTTTATTATATATTTTATTATTTAAAGAAATTTAGGTAATATGTAAAACTTAATAAATAGAAATTTTATTAATAAGAAGTTAAGTTCTTAAAATATAATATATTACTAAATAGTATTTTTATAAACATAAAATATATATAAGCTATTACGAAATAAAAACTATTCAAATTCTACTAAAAGATCTAAATATTCCTTAAATTTTATAACTTCTACTATAGATTTATTATAAATTATGTAAGTATTACAACTTCAATAATATCCCTATTTAAGAATAATAAGAATAATAAAACACTAATCAAACTTAGATAACTAAAAAAGGTTTTAAAAGTTTTTAATAGATTAAAACTTATTTTTTATAACTATTCTCTAGTATTAAAACTTAATATATAAAATAAAAGTTAAAATAAATACTTTTATGAAAGCTATTTCTTATATTTTCTTTTAGAAAATTAATAACTAATAATAGATAATTACTTACGATTTATAAAGGCTTTTAGATATTAAATAACAATAAGCAATAAATTAATATAAACGTTTTATTATTATCAAAAGTTTTAATTAATAAGTATATTACTTCTAAAAACTATTAATTAAGTTTATAGTTTTCATAGATTATTGAGTTTTCAAAAACCTCATTAATATTTTAATATAGAACTTTAAGAAAATGTAGATTTATTAAATATATAAGTTATTAATATTTAACTTTAATTTAAAATATTATTTAAATGTTACTAACTTTATTAATAAAGTATTTAGAAAGCTAAACTATATAAAGAAAAAGATAAAGTATAATAATAGATTACTAACTTTTATATGAAAGAAGTTTTATAACTTACCTTATAAAAAGGTTTATAGTGAATAAATCTAATAAGAGCACTTTAGCTAGTGCTTTATCTAATAAGAAGATTATAATATATACCTAAAGGCTTAAAATAACTACTTATATTAAACCTAACTATAGCTACCTATTATAGCTCTTAGTATTATATTAATGATTACTTTATTACTAATAAGTTTAATGGCCTTATTTATATAAGCTATAGAGATAGCTTTATAAAGTTAGCTATATAAAAGCTTATTTTAGCTACATATTTAAGATATTATTTATACTAAGCTATAAGCTTATTCCTGATTATATAAACTACTTAGATTCTTATAACGTTATAATATATTCTATTTTACTTAAAGTAAGTTATAAAACGCTAAAATGAATATTAACTATAAAGCTAGCTTTACTATAAATAGTAAAATAACGCTTTTAATATATAAAGCTGTATAAATACGATAAGTATAGCTATATCCTACTTTATAGTCCTAAAAGCTAATATTATAGCTATAGCTTCTGCTTATTTACTTTAGTAAATCTTATTAGAAGAAGTAGCTATATTTACTACCAATTTTAGTTATTATACTTATTTTAATAACGTTCTTAGTAGAGTAGTATAGCTGGTAAGTTAACTAGGCTTAACTAATTAAGGATATTATTAATAACTATAGAACTATAAGGATATCAGCTTAGTTAATAGAAAGTATATATAAGAGTTAGAAGAAAAGTTAAAAAGTTAAAAAAAAAGTCTATGATAGTAATTTAACTAAGTTAAAGCTATAACGTTATTATAAAAGTGATACTAAAAGTAATAAGATTATTAATAATAGCGTATATAACTATATATATAGAGGGAAATAAAACTAAAATGTGATAATTATATAACTTATAAGCTATTAGCGAAAGGTGTAAGTTAGAGGTTATTATAATATAAGTTCTAAGTAAAAATTATAATTAATAGCTAGAGGCTATTACTAACTTTCATAGACAAATTAAACTTTATTAATAAACTTCTAAAAACCTTATAAATAAAGATTATTAGTTTTAAAATGAAATTAAAAGTTTAATATATATATATTAATATCTTTAAAGCCTATTAATAATACTTTAGTTTTAAAAGTAGAGATATTTTAATTTTATGTATATATTAGCAATTTAGTTAACCTATATAAGTAGGTACTACAGTTTACTCTATACTTTTTTCCCTTATACTTAAAACCTAATAGTAGTACTTCAACTTATACCTAATTAGTCTCAAGAAAGTAAATAAATAAATCTCAGTATAACTAGTTATTAATACTTAGCTTAACTTATTCTTAGTAGAAGAGAGCCAGTAAGTAAGTAGTAAAGTAGTAAAATATATTAATAAAAGTATTATTTATAATATTATAAAGGTAATATTAATAATATAGCTAGAGCTTAGTAATAGCTTAAACTTATACTTAAAAGTATAAACTTAATAATATAACTTCTTATTATTATAGCTAAAAAAGTTCTTATAGCTATAATATAAAAACTTAACTGTTTAAATAAAACTTTAAGCTTATTCTTTATATCCTCTTATATATATAGTAACTTTATATATACTATTAAAAAGACTTTATTTGAATTTATTTAGAAATACTTGCTTGAACTAACTAATAAGTACAATATACTAAAGTTATATAGTCTTAAGATTAATATAGAGATAGTTAAAGCTACTAATAATAATCCTAATACCTATAAATACTTTATAGACTTCTTTAAGATAGCTAAAATAGCTTAAAGGCTTATTAGTAAGTTAGGAAGAGTGAATTTAATAGTAAGAGTATAGCTAATATTAATAAGGCTATTAAGACTATATATAGTAAGGTAGAAGATATTATAGTGTAGATATCTAAATAATAGAGGAGAGGAAGATAGGTGTAAATTAAATATAGCGTAGAGACAGAGGCAGCTAGAGGAAGATAGCTAATTTAGCTTATTATAATATTTAAAGTCTAACTAATAGAGAAGCATAAAGGTAAAGATAATATCTAAGTAGTTAACTTATATAACCTAATAGTTATTAATAGAGGGTGAAGGGACTAATTTAGCTTTTATACTTAATATTAATTAAATTTCATAATATAAGGCTAGTAGCCCTAAATGTATATATATATATATATGTTAATAACTCAATAAGAAATTAAGCTATTATAACTTATAGCTAGAAAGTATAAAGATATAAAAGAATATTTAATAAAAATATATAACTTAAAAAGATTTATAATAAATTAAAGTTACTACTTTAAAGTAGCATATTTTACATTGAATTATAAATATATTTATAAGAAGTAGAATAATATATACTTATTAACTTTTTAATGCAATAAAGCTTTTATTAAAAAACTATGAACTAAAAGTAGATACTATTAAAATAGACTAGATAAAGTTCATGAACTAACCAATAAAATAAAAGGATTTTATATAGATATATATAGTACTTCATTCTATAGAAGAACATTTAAAATCTTTATAGAATAGTTACTTAAACTTAAGATATTTAATTAATACTAAAATAACTATAAAAATAAGCTATTTAAAATCCAACATCATAATCAAATTAATTAAAAAGAAGTTTTACTAGCTAAATTTAGCTATAGATATTAAAAATTATATTTTTAATTATAAAGCTTATTAAGAAGTATAAATCTTAAAATACAAGCTATATAGTAAGTTATAGTTACTATTTCTATTAATTTACTTATATTAAGAAATGAATATAAACTTTATTATAAGTTTTTTTTAGTGAAATAATAATATTAAATATAATATAATCTTAATAATTATGTATTATATAATAGAACTTAAGTAATTTATTCTTATAATAAAGTAACTAAATACTACTTAATTCTTATAAATCTTTTATAAAAAGATTAAACATAACTTTAATATACTAAAACGTATTATTAATAATAATAATAAACTATTTATAAGTTAGTTTTAAGGGGTTTATGTATAAAAAAGCCGTAAGATAGCTAGAAATATATATAGCCTCTATATAGAGTTATCTAAAGCTATTATCTATCGCCTTAATTATAATATGAAGAGGGTTCCCTCTAGAAGTATTTATAAAAGCTCTAGCTATAGCTACTCTAATAATGTACTACTAATTAATAAAAAAATACTTATTAAATTTAAAAGCCTTATTTACTATATAGATATTATTCTATATAGTACTACCTTTAGCTATTTACTAATAGAAAGGTATACTTTAAAGGGGATTAGTGTTCTTATACATTTTTTATAGTATAAATATTATGAAGGATTTATAACAAATTATAAGATATAGAAGTGGAAGAAGAAGAGGAATAAGTATAAAGCCCTATATATAGTAGTAGAGCTTTTATACTTCTAGCTATAAGAACCTCTTTTAATAACCTCTTTAGTTAAAGAGTTATCTCTCTTATAGTAGTATTTATAATACTTTATTAAAAGGTTTAGTAAAGCTATTACTAAGCTATAAGAACTTTAGTGACCTATTTAGCCTTACTATATATAGTACTACTACTACTAGCTTTATGCTATATAGCTAGCGTTATTACTACTATACTAATCTTTTTAGCTAAGGTGTACGTTTAACTTTATAATATTTAGAGTGTTTACTTATTAATAAGAATATATAAGGTTTCTATACTATTTTCCTTAATTAGTAGAAGGTATAAGTTAAAGTACCTATATAGTGTTTCTAGAATTATGCTTATATGTAAGGTGAATTTTACTATAGTCTTTTTATAGAGGGGCTGCGTTATACCTATAAACTTAATATATAAAAAAGTAGTTGAATATTATTTCTTTATAATATATTATTTGTAGACTAATAATTAAACTAAATAAATATATTAAACTTTAGAGAAATATTTCTAATTACACATTAAGAATGTACTAAAAAGATAAATGTTTTAGTTTATAAAAACTAGGTTAATATATAATAGCTTAAGCTATAAAACTATTAGCTATTTATTAATGAAATTATATATAAGTATTACTTATGAAACATTAAATATATAAAAATAGAAAACTGGATAGTAGTATCAAATATTTAAAAGTAAATTAATTATATTATTTCTTATAGTAAAAAGCTATTAAATTTTAATAAAAGAGTATAATATTATGAGCTAAATATTATCATTCTAGGTATATTGAGATTTTATTTAAACTCAAGTAAATAATAAAGTTTTTTATACGCCTTTTAAAGTTTAAAAATAAAACACTAATATTACAATATATTAAAGTTATTATAACTAGATATATAAAAGGCTAAATATATTAAGTAAACCTTTTTAAGAAATATTATAAACTTTATAATACATTGTTAATTTTATTACTTAAACTATAAATAATAAAACATATAACTACAGAAGCTAAGATAAGTTTATTAAAGCTTAAAAAAGAATTTAAAAAATACGAAGTTAAAAAGATTATTAACCATTAAGAATAAAGTAATAATATAAAGTAACGTACATGATAAGCGAGCCGAACAGACAAGCGAGCCGAACACCCAACCACAACCACATTATAAATATAATCACCAAACAACCAAAAAAAACTATGAATCAATTAAAATTACTCAGAAACCTCTTCATTAGACGTTTCTTCAACAAATTGACATGTTCGCGCATTATGACCGGTGTTCCCACAGACGCCACATCGCCGTTGGCCCGTCTCAGTCCTTGGCCGACGACCACTACTCCGACGCGTTTCCTCC
>NW_026517633.1:0-17334 GCF_026319265.1 Colletotrichum chrysophilum | reverse complement strand
CGGGCGTCCCATTCCGCGTCCGCAGCAGGAGATTCGCCATATCTTCCACACCAGCGAGTCGCAGGGGAAACCCTCTAGAATCCTGCTCAATAACGTATCGGAGAAGTGTTTTCTCTTCGATCGGATCGAGTTTATGTCGTTAGGGCTGGATACGGTCGCGGCGTAGTCGATTGTTCATTCTGTCGCGTAAGGTACTTTCGGGGATACCGTATATCTTCGCAGCGCCTCGCGTACTAAGTTTATAACCTAGAGCACGTGTCGATCGGATCGCCTCAATAGCAAGAATGATCTTATCTTCTTGGGTGTAAATCGGCATTGTAGTTGTTGAGATATTACGCGTCAAAGGTTTAAGTGGCTGGGAACAAAGCGCGTTATGGAAAAAGTGCGCGGCTGACTGATATGCGCGGCTGACTGGTAAAGTACGTTACTATATAAGAAGATATATAATAAAGTAAAAATATTAAGTAAATATATCTTTAGTATAGTTACTTTAAGAAGGCTTCATAGATTATTAATATAGCTATAATAATAAATAGAACTTTAGTATTTAATTTCTAACTAGATTTACTATACTAACTACTTTTCTATTATAATATCTATACTATCTACCTCTTTTACTATATAAACTACTTCTTCTATAAAGTATTACTTATTTAGTTTAAAATCTATCCTTTATATATAATTATAGCTTTAGTATTTATCTACTTATTTTAATTAAGTTTAAAAAGGATTTCTTAAGTTTTATTATTGTTTATAGAGATCTAATAGAATTTATAAGACTTTTTATAAATATATTTTAGTTATCTATATACTTTAAAAGTTTAAAAATATTTTTCTCTATATAAGTAGCTATTAAGATATATAGTAGAAAGGTTATTAAACCTCCTTCTTAAAGTAATAAAGAATATATATAATACTTTATCTTATAATATATCTTCTACTTTATACAACCTTCTTAGTAAGCCTTACTAAGAGAGTAGGTTATATAACTAATATAAGCCTTATACGCTTATAATTTAAGAATACTTAGGAGGGTAACTTCTTTTTAAATAAAAATATTTTTTATAAACTCTTTAATTTCTTCTAACTATTAGTTTCTAGTAGTTATAAACTTAGTTTATTAAAACCTTAATTTTATTTTTTTATTACTATTAAAATATTTTATAAAGTAAGTAGGTCTCTTTTTTCTTATTTTATACTTATATACATATATATATATATATAACTACTTTTTATATTTTATAAGATATCTTATTTTTTTAGAAAAACCTTTAAAATAGACTTTTATCTTAAAAGTATATAAATTAAGTTAAAAACTTATTAAAACTAACTAATATAGTTTAACTACTTCAAAGTTATTTATATTATATATAATATCTAAGATTTAGTTAATCCTAATAAGCTTAATATATTTATTTTTAAAAATACTAATAGGATAAATATCCCCTCTCTTAAAAACTATGTTATATAAGTAATAGTTAGAAGAGACTAAAGAGTTAAATAAAGGTATATCTTTTCTAAGAGGATGTTACGCTCTTAGTATACCTCATATCCTAAATATATTAAGCCTATATAGCTTATATAACCTACTCCTTAATAAGTACTTACTAAAGCTCCCTTATAAAGTATATAATATATCACTACATACCTCGCTATATACCCCCTTAGCTATATATATAGCTAATAGAAGCTTTTATACTTAGGAGTACTTATCTAAACTAAGATAAATATAATCTTAATAAAGATTACTTAAAATATAGCAGGAAACGCTCCTAAAAAAGCTATCAAACGCTCTCTCATGTAAAGTTATAAAAAAACCCTTTAATTTATAATATATTATCAATACTATATAAATATATAAACTATATTAGTGTTAAGTAAACTAAATAAGTAAACGCTCTCTTAATATAAATAAGAGTAGAAGTTTTTATAAGTTTTCTTATAGAATTTTCTTTTTTATATATATCCTAACTTTTATATTTTATAAATATTATTTTATTATTACTGATAAGATCCTTTTAACTACCTATATAATACTTATTCTCTTTCTATTTCTTCTATTTTTATCTTCTTATAAACCCTTTTCTTTTCTCTTAAATTTTTAATTCTTATATTATAATGTTATACCTATATAAAGATAAATACTAGCTATACTAACTACTTTACTACTATAAAATAGTTATAAATATATTATAAAGCTAAAAACACTTAATAAGCTTATTAAGATAATAATATTAATAAACTTATTAATAAACAAAATAAAATACCTATAAAAATCCTTTCTTTTTAGAATAAAGATAATTATAAATACTATTAACCTATTTCTAAAGCTACTAACTAACTATTTTATAAGTAAAAAATAAATTTAATACTAATAATAAAAACCCTAACTTTAAGGATAGCTTAATTCTTTATAAATCCTCTAATAGTAAAAGCTTTAATCTTACTTCTTAATATAATTTTATGAAGTCTAATATTATCTAAAAATAAAGTTAGCTTACTTATAAATTTAAAGCTATATTCTATCTACATAAGTAAAGCTAGCTTACTTATAAAAGCGCTCTTATCTTTTATAAAACTACTACCTTTAAACCTGTTTAAAAACCTACTTAAAAGCCTACTTAAAAGCTTATTATTACTCCTATTTATACTCTAAAAAAGACTCATACTATTAATTATAAGTATAAATAAGCTACTTTTATCTTAAATAAGAATAAAGATAAAGATGAACCTTAAAATAAATACTTTTCTATTTATAAAATAATATTATATTTATTTATTTTTCCTTAAGAAAATATTTAATTAAAATACTTAATTCTAAGTACTACTTATATGACAATAATAAAAATAATCGTTTTAGTAAGTAATATATATAAAGCTTTATAAGTAATATATACTACTTAAAAGTCCTTTTTTATTGATATAAAATAAACTATTATAATTTCTATAAATATATAAGATATACTCCTTATAAGCTTATTCTATAAAAGCTCTAATAATATATTTATAAAATATATAATACTACTTATTACTAAGCTAATACTATAAGTAAAAAGTTTATTAAGTCTATTAATGATATAAAGGTCTTTGTAAGTTTTTTTACCTATTATCCTTACTAACTTATAAATAATATTATTTAACTTATAAAAACATACATTTAGATAATATAAATATAACTAAAAACTTATAAATAAAAATAAAGGTTCAATCTTTCGTAAAAAAGTTTATATAGAAAAAGTTACTAATGAATAGACTTCTATAAGTATATTTAAAAATACTTTTAATAAAGTTACTTACTTTAAAAAATCCTCTAATATATGTATATCTCTATTTCTTATATTTTATCTCTTTAGTACAACTCCTTTTTACTTTACTATAAATACTTCTATTTATTAAATATCTTTAAGGAGATCTAATTAGAAACTTATTATAAGTATTTAATATTTTAATATAAATATTCTTAGTCTAATCCTCTTTTCTCTCCTTATAAATATTCTTAATTCTTAAAATTGTATTACTTTTATAGGTTAGTTTTTCACTCTAATTAAAATACTCTTTATTACTTATTCAAAAACTAAGGTTTAAAGAGTAAATAGCTTTTATAAAAAGAAAAAATTACTTAAGAGAATAAAAAATATAAACTAAATAAAATAGTTATTTAAAACTGAAATAAATCCTCTGTTTACTTTAACTTTTATAACTTTTTTCTAAACTATTAGTTTATAAATACTCCTCTTATTTAAACTCCTACTCTTAATATTATAAATGCTTAATACTTTTTTCTCTCTCTAAGTACTTTAAACTTTTATTTAAAATATTTTAAAAAGATCTTTGAAAGATATCTATTTAAATATACTTCTATTAATATATATAAAAACTCTTATAAAAACTACTTATTGTAAATAAAAAGAAGCTTTTAAAGAAGCTAAAGCTAAAGAAAAAAAACTTATAAGTATTAACCTAAGAATACTTTTTAGAAACTTAAATTAAATACTCTTTGTAATAAAAACTTAATAGATATAATTCTTATAATCTTAAATATTTTTAGCTTTACTCTTATAAGTATTCTTAATTTCATATTTACTACTTACTTATAGAATTCTTAAAAAAACTCTTATATTATCTTTTATGATAAAGCTATTATTATTATAAATATTTCTATGTATTTAGTTTTTATTACTGTAAGTATTTTTATCTATATAACCTTTATTACTATAAGTACTCTTAATACTTTTAATCTTAATATAACTTCTAGCTTTATTTTATCCCTTATTAATTACTTAAATATTTATAAAAGTACTTTTTACTTTAATCTTATTTATAAAAATATTATTATTATTTATTATATTTATACATAATATACTTATGAGTTTACTAACTATAATTTAATAATATTTATAAAAAGTATTTTCTCTAATTCTAACTAAATAGAGAAACTTAAAAAGGTTTTTAATCTCTTAAATATTATATATAATAAACCCTAAATATTGATAAATTTCTAGTTCTTATAAAAGAAAATTATTTTCTATATTTTATAAGTAGTTGAATTAGCTCAATACTTACATAGAATTTTTAAATTTTATACGTTTTTTCTAATATTGTTTAAGTCCTAAAAAGAAAAGCTTTTATAAATATTTTTTATTTATAGCTCTAAAGAAGTAATTAAATATTTTATATTTTATAAATTAAAAAAACTCCTAAAGTTTTTAAACTTTACTTATAATAGGTGTTCTATAAATCTATTTACTAATATCTTAAAAGCTAGTATATAAGCTATCTTAAAACTTCCCTTTTTATACTTTTATTTTAATTATATATTGTAAATATCTATATAGTATAAATAAATAGAAATATATTCTCTGTTATTTATAATAAGATAAATTATTTATTAATTATTATAGTAAATCTTCTATATATCTCTAAAATTAAATTAAAGTTTTTTAAAACGTTTTTATAAAATAATTATTTCTCTTATAATCTTACTAAAACTTAAAAGCTTAACTTCTATAATTAATATAATAATAGTTATTTATCTTATAGCTTTTTATTAAATTACTTCTCTAAGTATTATTATAATATATTTTTATAAATAATAATAAAACTTTAGGTTATCTATAAGTAAAATATCTCCAATAATAAAAAAAACTATTATATTTTTAAGTTTACTCCCTAAGTTCCTAAAATAAACTATAAAATAATCAGGGAATCGATACACGGGCATCACGAATTAATACACGGGCATCACTTTTAAGCCTATCTATTGGCCCAAATTCTTTTGTTAGTGTACTTCTATTCTGCTAACCACCCTACAAGTATTACCGCCTAAAACATTCTTTCTGCCACCTAGCCCCTAAACCCCGTAGTTTAACGCGTCGTAATAATCTGTATCAATTATCAACGAATCTATACAAATTCCATCTATTATAATAGCTTCGCCTATTGTAGTATCTGATTCGTCATCCCAATCCCAACGGAACCGAAAGCGTTAAGCTCAAAGTCCTAGTTCTTCTAACTAACCTCGCCCTGAGAAACGTTAACGGCAACACAGAGAACTCTAGCATCTATTACCCACACTCTCTATAAGTAGTAGTGGTTCCAGTATTAGCCTATACTACGGGGCCGGTGATGATAGAGCACTTAATAACATCTTTGCTTCACACCCTCAGTCATTCACTTCCGTCCCAAAACCTCATAGACTCTGGGGACATGATGATGCTACTATTGAGATGTATAACAACCATAAGATTTAGCTCTCCCTTCAATACCCTTCCAGTCTCCACTAGCAAAAGGTCAAAATGCCTATACTTGGTCCAGAATATGGCTGATTACCTTCTCATCAATAGAGCCGCCCATAACTAACTACCGAACAACGCGAACTAACTCCCGAACTAACCCTAACTGAGTTTATATCTACATTAAACATTGTTCAGAAGGTGATTGGAAAAGAGAGGGCCTTAACTGAGAAGGCTGCTCGGGCATATGAACGCGTCCGATGATATTGAGAACGAATGGGTTATTCACCCTACTCTTCAGCAGTAACTTCAGTTGCCTCCGATTCTCCTCCACCCTACTCGCCTCCCCGCTCAGCTCAGCCTTCAGCCAGTCCCACACCTTCAACTACACCACGTTATTTATCCGAAAAGTCCTTCTCACTATCCCCAATTACAATTCCAAACCCACTAATTCCAGGCGACCCAGAACCCTCAATAGATACTTTTTTTAATTGAGTTAATATATTTGCAAAAACGCATGGGTTTGGTCTTATATAACGTAATAGCTTTTCACATAAGGGTTGAAAAATCAGGTATACTTTTCAGTGTGATTAATTTAGTGACCCTCATCTAAGTGAGGCTGCTAGTATTTAACAACAGAAGTCCTAGAAATATGGGTATTAATGGATGATTATTGCAGAGGCCCTGGAAGAGGGGAAGTGGCTTTTATGTTGCTACCTGAAGTCTGAACACAGCCAACACAACCATAGGCCCAGCCTTGATGCTTCTGCATATCTATCACATAGAAGACTGGATAAACCCACTAAAACTGCTATTAAAACAATAAGCTGCTGTATTAGTATCCAGGCTCGCGATATACGTGCTATTGTCTAAGAACAGTTTCCTAACTCTACTTTCACATAACAGGATATCTATAACGCTAAGGCACTCATTAACTGCAAAAAATTAGATAGGTACTCATTAACTGCAGCACTAATTAAGCTTTTTGATGAGCGCAGTATTTCCTATGTTGTGAAGTGGGCGGATAATAATTCCAACCAGCTTGTTGGTCTTATATAGACCTTTCCCTACTGTCTCTAGATATGGAAACGATTTCCTGAAGTTATCAGCTTTAATAACACATATAACACTAATCATTTCAAACTACCGTTATTCCAAGCAACCGGACACATATACCTTAGGTCTGTCTTTAATACAGCATTCAGCCTTATCAATAATAAGCACCTTAAAGGGTTTCAGTTTCTTTCCAACAGCATATATCAACTTGCTATTCAGAACTCCATTTGCTAACCTGATGTTATTATTACTGATTACAATAAGCAGATGAAGAACACCTTAAACTAATAATTCCCCAGAGTATAGTAGCAACTTTGCATCTACTATATTAATTCTAATATCCTTCTTAAGGCTAAATAGAAGTGGCTAAAGGATAAGAATCACGATAGTAATTCTAGTGAATCCGAAAAGGAGGACCTATCTATAGCTATAACTGAGCTTAGTGATGAGGACTAGGGATGTATCCGTACCTTAGTAAGTAACAGTATTCCTTATACCTATTATGGGGTCCTGGATATGTGGAAGCTTGTTGTATTTGCTGAGACTGAGGAAGCTTATGAAAAGGCCTAGGCTAATCTCTGCAAGGAATTTGATCACCAGAGGCTAAGTCTGCGCTACTTATATAGGATATATATACCTGTTAGGGCATAATAGGCCCGCTGCTTTATTCGCCACTACCGGAACTTTAGTGTCCATATCACTTCAGGCACTAAAGCAAGCAACCATAATATCAAGGGCTACCTACTTAATAGCCTCAGTTATCTGTATCAGCTTGTTGATGTTATGTAGGATATGATTGGGGACCAGAAATAGTCCTTTGTTTAAGCTTATGCCTAGGATGAGGTGCTGGCTAGTTGGGAGTATAGTTGCAGTTGGTCTGAATACCTTGGCGACCTTCGGACCATGCTTTCATTAAAGGCCCTAGGTCTGATTGTGAAACAGTACCTCTTAGCTAAGAAAGCCCTGCTAACTGGTTAGAACCTAAAACTAGTTCCACTTGGGGACTATATGGATGATTGTTTGGTGTCTGTGGAGTATAGTATCCTATGTTGCTATAAAATCTACGAAAAGCTCGTGGACTCAGGCTTATTTAGTAAGTGGGAAGTTTATCTATAATAGCAACTACGGGAGACCACTTCATAGCACCCATACCGTTGGATCCTGGACCCAAAGATTGCCGGGGCTCTTCGTGGAAGGCCCAAGAATACTGCAGAGGTAGTGCCCCCTAGGTTAGCCATCCGTGAGGAGGAGAAAGGCAAGAAGCCGCCTCGGAAACAGCCTCGGAAACAGCTAGCCAGTCAGCCTTCATCAGGACGTCGACGTGGGCGACCACCTAGAAGCCGGAACAAAACGGTAATAGGAACTATATCAGGGCAATCTAATTAAGTAGGTTTATCCTAGCGGCAAACGTGGAGCTAGGGTGTTCTTCGTATAGGTTAAATAATAGGTGTGCGTATAAGTAGGCAGTAATTACAGGCTAGTATTCGCTGGAGGCGGAGTCAGTGGGAACTGCTTGGGAGTGATGAGGAGTAAATGGGATTTAGGTGTGTTTTAGGTAATTAGTATATTGAATGGATTGTATCAATTGAGATTTATAGAATAGCCAGGTGAAGGCCTATTTGAGATTTACAAAAGTAGGGGTTATGTGGCTAGTTTAGCAAATCTCAAAAAGCCTCGTGAGGAGCAGCAGTAAGCGTAGTAGGAAGAAAATAGCTGAAATGGTAGCTGTTAGGAAGCGACCGCTCACCACTTTGGGTGAGAAGTAGTAGTGGGCCTGATTTTATTTGGGCTAATAGATGGGCTTAAAAGTGATGCCCGGATAAGAGTGATGCCCGTGTATCAATTCCCAATAATAAATACCAAACAAATAATAAATTATATATCTTATTATATAAAAATATTTCTTAAATAGATTTATAAAAAGATTATAAAAAAGCTAAAAATAAAAAAGCTATATCTACTTATAAAAAAATAACTATATGTAAAATAAATCCTACTATTTCTTAAAATAACTTTATTTATTAAAAGATTATTTATTTTTTATTCTTTATAAGCTTTTTTAAAAAAGGTACTATAGAAAGATATACTTTATTATAAGAATTAAAATAAATAGTAATCTTCTATATATATAAATTATAAATAAATAGATCTTATAAACTTTATAATCCTTAATAACTTATACTTTAAAACATTATTCTATAAAACCCTACTTTTTAACTTTATAACCTTTTATTATCTTATTAATTATTCTTCTTAAATATTATTTATTATCTTTAGAAGAAAGTATCAAAGTATTATTAATATAAAAAATAATAAAAACCTTCTTATTTGAGCTCTAAAAGAGATATAAGTCTTTTTTTGAAGTTTTAAATTTTAAACTCCTAAATATTAAGTAAGACCTTTTATATTATAAAAGTAACATATTATAAAGCTTATAAAATACTATCTTAAGCTTAATATACTTATTATTGAAGCTTTTAATAATATAATCTATAAAGAATATCATACTTCTAAAAAGAAGTTTATAAGTAATTAATGCTCTATTTTTAAGTATATTTATATTAAGAAAAATATTAATAATATTATATTAAAATACTTCTAAATTAAACTTTACTATAAATATTATAATTACTCTAAATATATATACTAACTTATACAGGTTACTATATATATTTCTTCTAGTCCTCTTTTTTAGAGATTCCTCCTTATATAGATCTTTATTTTATATTAATCTAAATAGCTATTCTTATTAAACTTATAAATAAATACTTATTTTAAAAAGAGAGATTTTAAGTATATATATCTATAATCTATTAACCTCTATATTCTTTTATAAAATAATTTTCTAATCTCTTTTTAAATAGCTATATAAAATAATACTTATATATTTTTAAATAGTTTCTCTAAATTATTTTAGTTTTTTAGAAGAACTAAAAATATAATATAATATAATCTGTTTTCTTTCTTAAACAAAGATTTTAGCTTCTATTTCTATAAATCTATTTTATGAAAAAAACTCTTTTTTAAAAAGTCTCTAAATAGTATAAAATATTATATTATAAATCTTCTTTATTCTTGTTTTTATTAAAATAGTATAAAAATAATAGAAAGGAAATTCTTTATTTACTCTATAGTAATATACAATATGAATAATATATTAGCTATAAATATAAAAGCCCTCTTTTAAATAGAAATAGTTTACTAATTTATATGTAACTTTTTTTATATTTTATAAATATATAAACATTCTGATAATAGTTATAAAGCTTTCTTATTAGTATTCTCTAAATTAAATTAATCTTAAAATTAAAAGAAGCTTTCTTTTAAATTACTAACTAAATCTAAAAAGTTTTATCTTTTAAATAACCTTATTATTAATTTTAAGTTGACTTTATTTATAGTTAAATATTTTTTCTACTTAATATATTTAGCTCCTCTATTATTTTAAAAGTAATAATAGTAATAATATCTTTAAAATATCTCTAACTAGATAAATTAAATATATATTTAAGTATAATTAAAGCTTATTAAACTCTTTTAATTAAGTTTTTACTTCTTATATTTTACTATAGTATTTATATAATAATTCTTTCTCTTAAAAAAGATTATCTTTTATAAAAATATTAAATCTGTATAAAATTAAGCTAAAGAATTTAATTAGGTCTTTAATAAAGTTTATACTTATTTTAGCTTCTTTAATCTATAGAATTTTTTTAAAGTTCTTTTTCAAATAAAGTATATTTGTACTAAACATAGTATTATAAATAATAATTACTCTCTTAAGAGTTAAGATTTATATTTTATAGAGATTATATATATTTAATACATGTTTTATAAAATATTTAATATATCTATATAAAGCTACTTTAAACTCTCTCTTTTTTTATCTCTTTTTTTTCTTTCTAGAAATATTTTTCAATTATAAATATACATCCTCTTTTAATAAAGTTAAAAATTAAAAAAATGTAAAACTCCATAACTTAATGCCTATAAATTTATATACTTTTAAATTATTTCTATCTGATTTTATTTAATAAGTTTCAGTTTATTAAAAAGTATAAATTTATATTAAATAAAAGAACTTCTATGAATACTAATTTATTTTATAGCTTTTCTAATAAATTTATTACTGCTCTTATCTTAATACTTTTAGTAATTACTTTTTTTCTAGCTCTCTTAATCCCTCTTATAAGCTTTTTTATATAAAATAAAAAAAACTTAAACTTAATCCTCTTTTTATTAATTTATCTCTTACATTTAGTATAACTAAAAAGTGTAATAACTATTTATTTCTTATCTTATTATATTTTATAAATAAATATTTCTTTTTACTTACAAGTTTAGTTTTTAAATATTAAGATTATATAAAGTATTTTAAAAAATATTTTTAAATAAAAATAAAACTATAAAGTTTTTAATAAAGTAACTAAATATTTAAAAACATCTTATAATATTATCTAATATAAATATAAACTATAGTTTTTTAAAAGTCTCCTTAAGATTATTTTCTATATATAAGTTATTATATATTTCTTATTTTTTAACTATATTAAGCTTTTAATATTCACTTTTCCAATATTTTAAACTAAATATTTAAAAATATTAAGTTTAAAATAATCAAAATAAAAATATTATTACTAAATAGAATTACTATGTATAAGTTTTAATCTAAATAATAGTTATAAAGATTTACTAAATATAGCTATGTAAATAAATTTAACTTTCTTAGAGTAGTATATATTAATATATAATAAAGAAAAACTTAAAATAAAGAAGTACTTGTAAAAGAGTTTCTATTTAGAGAAAAGTATTTTTTATTATTATAAATAAACTTATAAAGAGTAAAACCTTTATTATTTCTAAAATAAAACTTATTAATACCCCTATAATACTAAATACTAATTATTCTAAAACAATACTTGAAAATTAAGTTAGTATAAAAACTTTCTACATAAGAAATATTTTTTTAAATAAATCCTCTACATTAATTCTTCTAAACTTATTCAGAAAATTCTTAAAAACTTTAATATTTATTCTTCTAATATAAAAAGACTATAAGTTAGCTATAACTTAATTTAGTTTATTTAGTTTATAATAAACTTTAAGAAAATTAAAATTATTCATAAAATAAGCAGATATTTTAATATCTATAATAATTAAATATTAAAGAGGAATAGAATTAATAATATTTATAGAAAAGTTTCAATTAAAAACCCTCTTTCCTCTTAAGAGAGAAGAAAATTTAAAATAAACTAAAGAATAGCTATAATAGTAAACCTATTTAAAAGAATATTTATAAAAACATACTTCTATCTTTTTAACTTATTAATCCTTTTAGTAATAATTTATTTATTTTTAATAAAAGCTTTATAAAAAGCTCTATACTTCTTACTAAAAACTTTATTCTTAATATTACTTTTTTATTACTAAATAAGTTAAGAAATATATTTATATAAATATTTTCTTATAAAAGAGAACTTTATCTAAGTATATTTTATAAAGAACTAAATATACTAAGCTATAAAGTTTATATTTATATAATTAAAATATAAATAGTTCTAAATATTACTTAAACAGTTTTAAAACTTAAAGTATATTTTAATACTACTTAGGTTTTACTATAAATTAGATCTTCCCCTAAATATTATAAAATAACCATTTCAATAGCTTTTTTTCTATTAAATTTATAGGTTTATAACTCCTTTAAATAAGGTTTTTATTTTTTAAAGAGAGAGGGTTTTTTAGGTACTCTCTTTAAAAGCTATATAGTCCTTAAAATATTAAATAGCTTAATTAGAAATAAGTTAAACTTCAATTACTTCAAAGAAGTTTCTTATTATAAATACTCTCTATATTTCTAAAATACTATAGTTTAATTCTTTATTAAAAGCTATGAGCTAAAGAGTATAGAAATCTTTAGAATTAATTGATAAATAAGATATTTTCTTAAACATAATAAAATACTCCTCTCTTATAATAATAATAATAATTAATTCTCTTTTTATAAAGTGTTTCTTGAAAATATAAATTACTATTTAGAAAGTATAGTAAGGAGTTTTATTATAAGTTATAATTATTTCTTAAAATATTCTAAAAGCTTAAAATATTCTAAAAATAGTTATAAAATATTTCCTTAAGTTATTATAAATATAGTTCTCAAAGTATTTCCCTAAGCTTCTTATTGAAACTTAGCTTTTATTCAAGGTTTAAGCTAAATAAGATTTAAAAGTTCTTTATTAACTATCTTTATAGCTTAGTTTTAAATTTCTTAGTATTTATAAAAGTTTATTACTTAAATATGTCTTCTATACTTCATATCAATCTCCTAAATATAAAAATATAACTTATAATAATTAAAAAAATTAAATCCTTAATTAAAAACCTCACTGAGTATTTAAACTTAAAAATAGAAGAAGTAAAAGAAATCCCCCTAAACCTCTAATTCTCTATAATCTAATAATAATAATATTCTAAATATTCATAAATATATTAAATATAATCCCCTTCCATAAAAACAGTAACTTTGAAGAGAGTTTTATATTAATCCTTAAAAAGATTTAGAACGTCTAAAACGTTTAAGTTAATATACTTCTAAACTCCTATAAAAATAAAGTTAAACTTAAGAGAGATAATCTAGTAATTTTAATCCTCTTAAATATTTAAGAAGCGTTTAGAGTTTAAAAGTTAGTTCTTAATAAAAATGGATATCTTAGTAGTTAGTTAGTTAAAATTAATTTAAAAAAAGAAAAGAGAAAATCCTACTTATTATGATAAGTAGTTATAATATATCAATAAAAATAAGAGTAAAATTTAATAAACTAAGCTTATGACTATTAAATAAATAATACTTAGAAGAGACTAAAGAGTTAAATAAAAGTATATTCTTTTAAGAGGATATTACGCTCTTAGTATATCTTACATCCTAAGCGTATTAGGCTCATATACATTATATAACCTACTCTTTAGTAAGCGCTTACTAAGGCTCCCTTATAAATTATATAGTATATCACTAAATACCTCACTATAAACTATATTAATTAGATTAATAAAGAGAAATAAGATATTTATAAAAAAGATCTTATTAAATAGAAAAAATTTAAAATTTAAAAAGAAACATAAGTAAATATAGCTAATTCTTGATAAAAAGTAAATAAAAATAAAGTTACTTCAGTTTTAGCTCTTTTTATACTTATATATATTTAATCCTTTTTACAACTAATGAAGCTAATACTTATTATACTTAAAGATCTTTTTTTCTAAGTAAAATATAAAATATTTATTAGTCTAGTTAACTAACTAAAGCCTAAAAAAACCAAAAAAAACCAATAAAGAGTTCTTAAGATATGTTTAGAATTAGTTTCTAATAAATATTAATAAAAAACTTATAAGTATAGTTAAACTTTAGATTTTAAATAAACTAAATAAGAATTGTATTTTATTTGAGTCTATTTTAAAACTTAAAGCTTTATTTCTGTTTAAGTTATATATTTGAAGTACTTCTAAGTTAAGTAATAATATAAATCTTATTTTAATACTTATATATTTGTAAGAACTTATAGATTAAACTACTTTACATATTAAAAGTAACAAATTATTTTCTCTTTAAATAATAATTAAACTGCTTAAAAATAAGTTTATAAAAAATAACTTAATTATAAGAATTATTAGAAAAGAGAACTATTTAAATATCTTTTATAAAGCTATCTACTTAAGTATTAATTTAATAAACTTTTATAACTAATAAATTGATTATTATTATTAAGTATTAATTTATAAAATATCAGATATCTAAAAAGCTTTTATAATTAAGTATTTTCTTTAAACTATTAATATTTAAATTACTTTTAATTAAGTATAATAAATAAACTAAATTGTATTACTTATGAAAAGTTATTCTAACTTTTTCTTAATTTTAAATATTATATAAAGATCTTTATTAAGATTATATATCTGAATTTTGAATAACAAAAACTTAAGATTAATAAAATATTTATAATAATTAGTAATAGATCTAAGAACATATAAACTCTAAACTTAACTTTAGAAAAATCTAAATTTAAAAACCTAAAATCTAAAGATAAAAAGTGTTCAAAGTTTTAAAATACTCCTAAAGAAGTTAAAAAATACTTATATTAAGAATTTATTAATGAAAATAGTTTTTATTATATATTTAATCTCTTAAAGATTTTATAACAATTAACTTTATGTTAACCAATAAGATATTTCATTAACTAACTTTAAAAGTTATTATTAAAATCTAAAATAATATTAAGATTAAAATATTCTTAAAAAAGTAAAAAGCTAATGTATTAAGATCTTATGAATAAAAAATAGTTTAAACTAAAAGATCTTAAAAAAAAATATATTACTAAAAGTATAATATATTTTAATAATATAGTTACTATTATAGTTACTCTACTAAATATAAACTTAATTATTCTTAGGAAGTTTAGAAAAAGATTTAGGTTTATTGTTAATATAAATAAAAAATAATACAGTTTTATAATACTTTATAGTTTATAATATTATAGCTTCTAACTATATTATTCATAATTTAAGGTATTTACAAAATTATAAACTCCTAAAGAAGCTTGAAAAAGTTATTATAAGAAGTTAAGTTTTTATAGTTTATCAAGTAAATATAAAACTCTTTTATAAAGGTTTTTATAAGTTCACTAAAGAATGAATAGAAAATTTTATTCTTAAAAATATTTTTCATATTAAAAGTTTTAAAACTAATATTATTTTAGAATTATTTTTTAAAAATATTAATACCTAATTAAATAGATATATTAATAAGATTTATTATAAAGAAGCTAAAACTGTATTTTAAATATTTATGTATATTAATAATATCTTATTTTTTAAATATAACTTATTTCTAACAACTTTAACATGTTATACTTATTAGATATTTTAAATAAGTACTTGTATATAAATCTAAATAAAGTCTTCTTATAAATATAGAGAAGGTTACTATATTTAGAACTTTTAATTTTATTAACTTTAGTTTTATAGATTAAGTTATCTAATATAGTCTTATTTAGCTATTATATAGTTATAATAAGGGGGAAAGATATTATAGTTACTATATATGTAAGAGGATATAAGGAATAACCTTAAAGCTTTATTTAAATAGTTTAGTTTTAATACTATAGCTATGAGAACCTTTTTAGCTATAATAGTAGAGAGTTATACTATTAAGTTTATACCTTTAAGTAGAAGTTTAAGCTATTACTAAGCTTTAGTTATATTATAGATAATACTTTTATAATAATATAAATAACGCTCTTATATATAATAGCGTTATAAATAATGCTCTTATTAGTATATTTTATTACTCTACTACCTACTTACTTACTCTCTTCTACTAAAGATAAGTTAAGCTAAGCGTTAATAACTAATTATATTAAGATTTATTTATTTGCTTTATTAATATTAAGTATAAGTTAAAATGCTATTATTAGGTTTTAATCTTATAAAAAAAGTATAGAGTGAACTATAATACCTACTTAGATAAGTTGACTAAACTGCTAATAACCTTATTTCTCATTATTTGATTCCATTTTTATTATAAACCTATCTTAATATAAACTACTTAAAATTATAAATATTATTTAATTAGTAGTAATAACTTCTTAAGAATAACTTTCTTATAATTTTAAGCTTATATATAAAGATAATATTTATCTTTATATATTTATGAACTAAATATTTTATCCAAAAGGTTGTAAAGTATTTAGTTTAAATACTTAAAATATAAAGATTATTTTACTATATATATATAATAAGTTATTCTATAAAGATCATTTGAATCTAAAAGTAAATATTTCTATTGATATATCTCTTAACATTTATTTAATTATTCAAAAGCTGATTTAGAAGTTTTAAAGCTTTTTATAATTAGAAATAAATACATCAAAAAGCTTTTTAGGTTTTATTTTAGAAACAAAACTTGTTATAAAGTCTTTTAAATATTACAACTTTTAAAACCTAGGCTTTTAAATAAAAAAGACTTTTTGTATATAAAATAAAAAAGAATATTAATAGATCTATTGTTATAATTCAAGAAATAACTACATAGTAGTAATAAGCTTAAGAGAATAATATTAATATTAAACTTCCCCCTCTTTATATGAAAGAACTAATTAATAAAAGAGAGAAAATAAGAAAAGAAGTAACTATATAAAGTATATAGATATTAAACTCAATAAAACTTTTATTTAAGCTATGAAATAAATTAGTATTTATAAATATCTTTTTATATAATATAAATCTTTATATACTAATAACCTAAACATTTTTTAATAAAGTTAAAAAAGAATAATTTAAGAGATATTTTAATATATCAATATTAATTTATAATACACTATAAAACCTACAAATTTAACTTTATTAGAGAAAGATATATAACGTATATGCATAGCGAGTCGCCCATCATAGCGAGCCGCCCACCTTTCACTACCCTCCAGCCATTTGTGTAAGTCAATTAAGCCACATCGTACGAAATCAATTGAAACTACTCATCACCCTCTTCTTCAGAGGT
>NW_026517632.1:0-17584 GCF_026319265.1 Colletotrichum chrysophilum | reverse complement strand
ATATACAAGTCCTGAATAGTCCTCCTTGATGTTGGATAGCTAGGATAGCTCATATCCAACATATCCATGGATAGCTAGGATAACTCATATCCCACATATCCATTCTGTATTATGTCCGTACTATTCCCACGGTCACGTGACCTGTACTATAGTTCTTCCGTTCCTGAGTGAATCCCTGTTGTTCCCGTGATCCTGCAGGACAAATGTCCTGTCCTAGCCGCTCGACGCCCAAGTGGGTCGGTTAGCTGTTATCCTTGCATAACGGGTCGTAACACATACCAGGATGGTTTCCATCCGCCGCCTTCGCGCCATGAAGCACTTTAAGTGCGCTTCAAGTGTTATAAGAACCTGCGTTGTGCTGTCACTTTCTATAAGCCCCCCTCATTTTAAACATGTCCGGCCTGTATCAGTGCTAGTGTGAATATCTGAAATTTGTTGACGTTCCAAACTTCACGATCTGCAGTTATTATGTGCACTGCCAGACATAGCTCATCTCCTCACCCTTTCTACATCATGCATCATCCAAGTCGTCCGACTTCTCACCATGTCTCCATCATAAACATCTTCTTCCCTGGTTTCACCAGCGTTACAACAGCACTCCATCAGCTTCTCAACAGAAACCTAGACAGCTATACTGGCTTATTATGCATCTGCAGGCTGGTAGTGGTCTGTGGCAAGTTCCTCACTCGAACCATTAGAGGATTTGTGGACACTTACTTCAGTTGGTGGCCCTTTCTTTTCAATTCTTTAAGATAGTATTAACATCTGCAGCTTCGAAGACCGATGTCCACGATCCTGACGAGGCATACGACATGCTCAAATGTTAGATCTCTGCCCAGAACTTTGCTAAGAACGCGTGCTCGTCCCTTATTAGTGTTGACAGCAGGCGAGGACGAGCACTAGTCCATCCTAGTGGTGACACTGCGGCTAAAAAGCCTCTTCGGTTCACCCCTTAGAGAGAACGGCTTTCTTTCTAATATAAAGGACGTCTTCTCTTCCTGCAATGCATGCAAAACGAAGTAGGCTTGTTCCAGCGCAAAACGATGACCATTTCTTGCATCAGCCGTTCTTCCTAGATCCTACGAGATCTCATAGATGAGTGCCGCTCTGAATACTTGAGGCTTTCAGAGAACAAAACCTCAATCTTCGAGCACCATAACAGCAGCTGGAAAAGAACCATCACCAGAAACATCAGACCAATTAAGACCGTCGTCATAAATAAGGAGATAAAAGAGATGCTTCTCAAGGACATCAGCTCTTTCCTCAATCCTACAGCGCATTTGTGGTACGACACTTGCGGTCTGCCATATCGGAGGGGCTACCTGCTGTACGGCCGACCTGGGACCAGAAAATCCAGTCTCAGCATGTCTATCGCAGGCTGCTTCAGGCTGGAAATCTACGTCCTCAGCCTTGCTGGCATTAACGACGGGCGCCTGAGTGCTTTATTTGCTGAGCTTCCGCAACGCTGCATCGTCCTGCTTGAGGATGTCGACGCAGTTAGGATAACACTGTCTCGAGACACCGACACAGATGAGTCTGACTCTGGATCAGAAGTATCACGAAGCTCGTCAAAGCGACCCAGAACTCTCTCCCTGTCTGGACTCCTCAACCTTCTTAACAGCGTAGCCTCCTAGGAGGGATGTATCCTCATCATGACAATAAACCATATGGAGCATCTGGATAATGCCCTGATACGGCCTGGCTGCGTCGACGTGAAGATTGAGTTCCAGCTTGCTGATGCTGAGGTGGTTAAAAAGCTATTCTGTACTGTGTTCGAACAGTCAGAAGAGGAGTTGTCTGATGTGGAAGCTTGAGACAAAAGCAATGAAGAAGTTTGGCGGTTGGCAGTTGAGTTTGCGGCTGTGATACTGGAGCTGGAGTTTAGCCCTGCCGACATTCTCTCGTTCCTCCTTGCAAACAGGGGCTCTCTATCGAGCGCTTTGGCCGATGCGGCAGGATGGGTATTGAAGACCAGAAAGGGTGGAGTGCTGAGAAGGGGTGATTCTTAGGTTTATAGTGATTGAATTTGGGGCGCTATGTGTGCTGCATCTACACTCCTTTTTGTTTTGGTTAAATGTCACTCCTTATTATACACATAACCACTTAGAAATGCAACCTGGGTATATAAGTCAGGCTGTCGCTCTTTTGTCTGTCCTTCTCTGTCCATGTTCTACTCTTGTGAAAGACGGGCAACAACATCAGCATGACGTACACAGCGACAGAGCTTGAGGTTTTACTTGAATTGGAGGTGTTCTGTAGGTATTTTGGATTCAAGTGTGTGATTTCCAATTGCTGACGTTAGGCAGGGGAAGAGCGTCGCGAGGAAATGCTCACAAGCGTGTCGGAACAGACGATGCAGCGTCCGACGCACACCCATTATTCTCGCAAACCGAATTGGATCAGAACGCAGGCTTACCAGATCAGGACGCGTTTGAGGGCGGCGTGGAAGAGCATTCGAGGGTCAAGACCCCGTCAGTACTGTCGCTTACTGTGGTGCTGTATCTATTTACCAAATTGCATTTGCTGTCTTTGCCCCTTTCGGGAACGTTGCCTTCCCTAAACACCTGACCAACTACCTGCGGCTACCAGCTTCAGCCCGGCATGTGCTTGTTTCTTCGCACCTCCTGTTGGCAAGGCGTCAGGGTTCGTGTTGGGATACCTGCCAAGGAGAGGGTGTGCTGGAGAGCAGAACGGAGATGCCGCGAACCAGACATCATCGGGCAACGACCCATGCTGTCCAGCTCTGGGCAGCCCTGCGACGCACCTCTCTGGCCGAGGTCTCCTTTAGCCGCTCATGCGATGGTCCTTTTGCATATCGGTCGCATTGAATCTGACCCGTCAATGCAACCGTTGGTTGGGAGTTAGCTGTGTTGGTCGACACATGGTCGGCAAATCTGGCCATGCACGCTCCTTCGCATCGTTGCATGGGTGTGCATGATGTGTCGATACGCCTCGAGCCAAGACGGACGCGGCCCTTGTGGAGACGACCACGACATGGCATGCTCCAGTAACCTCTTGGGGAGCTACGCCGCAGGGCCTTCTGCGTCACAGCCTCATTTCATCAATTGCAGATTACGCCCATTTCCTTGCAGCAAAGTCGCAGCCTTCTTTGCAACAATTACGCCCGTTCTGTGTCTTTACTGCGCGAGACCCGCCAGGTTATCACCTCTCCGCGGCAACACCATTTCGTTTCATTAAGGCATCAACATAGATATTTCCTACCCGGTTCCTGTGGGGCGGTTCTCTTAAATGAGCCAAAATCGACTTTGCCTTGTCTTTCTGTCTAGTGTCATCAAGCAGGAGTCGACCACCGGCGTCACTTGCGTCGTCGCTGCGTCTCGCGGAAACTTGAGCGCTATTGTTCTACGCTTATTCCTGGCCACCGACAAAAAGAAGTTGGTTTTCAGGGCCAACTTAGCATCATCACTAATATTGCATGCGGCTGTCATTTGGCACGTATCCAACAGTCAAGCCTGCGACCACTTTCGGACCTTGAGTGGACGGTGCAGCAAGTTGCGATGCCCAGGATGTGATGCACAGCAACTTTGGACATGCCGACCATCTTTTGGCTTTAGTCCGGAAACACCCTCTCCTGGTTCATGCACGTATGGCGCGACTGCGAGTCTGTTGCGCCAGGCTGGCTTGGCGACCCCTGCTTCATTGGCAAAATGGTCTCCTCGCGTCTCGGCCCATCCTGTCACTGCATCGCAGGGACAGATGCAACGTGACCAACGTACATGAGTGGGCAGCAGATGCGGCCAGAGCTAGACTGGGTTGCAACCCCCTCTCGGCTAAGGCGGACACGACGCGTCATGTATAGAGTACTGTCCTCAGTCCCAGGCAGCAGTGTTGCGGATTTCTGCCTGTCAGTTCCACACTATATAGGGCAATTCTGTCCCTCATCGTCTGCAGCATTGTCGCACACCTTGACGTAATAATAACGACGCTCGTAGTATGACCTCGCTCCCATTTTCACCTCGCTGTTCTTTTCCATCCATCTTCCAACATCCTCATATCGGTCCCTCTTGGTTGACAGTCACCACTAATATCGCTAAGTGTCACGCCCTAATGGCAGTAGACACTAAGACGAAACGCAAGGAGCTTCTTGCTCAATTGAGAGAGCTGCCTCCCTAGAACAGAGCAGAAGATGTTAGCGCCCTCCTGGAATCTAGGCGCTGTGGAGAGAAGAGATGACTAAGCTGAATCTGTAGCGACCTCCTTCCATATTGTTATGCAAAAGAGCGAGAAGTCAACTTAGGGGACGGCGTCATCTCCATATCAGTATTTGCCAATCTTGCACATTATCTCTCGAAACAAGACGTGTTAGCCCTCGTCCAGGATGCGTCTCTCTTTGAGAAGGCCAAGGAGTTGTTGAAAGACGAGAAGCTTCCGTCGTCGTGGTCGGATTGTCTCCAGGAATAGAGCACATCAAGCCCCAAACTGGGGTTGGAGTTCTACTGTGGTGCGTTTGAATAACACATGAGGCATCCAGCACTGACGAGGCTTATAGAGATACGAGGTATCAAGGCAAATTCTTGAAAGCGAGGAAACGACACTCCAGGCCCCGAACCAAAGCGGCAGCGTGTCATCATCCCAGAGACGCGCGATGATGGCGCTCAGGATGGCCTGTCACCCGCTGTTGGGGATGCCAATGAACAGCCGGAATCCAGGCCCCGTGTTTCTGGTGCCATCTCAACAAACATTACAACACTGCTGTCACTTAGGCCAGACACGCAGCAGGACCTTGGCGTCCGGACGGCAGACGACACTATCCCAGTACATCAAAGTTATGAGACCTCGAAGAACTACTTAGCTCTGACGCTAGAGGTGCAAAAGAAGATCATGACGATGACCTTGTCTTGCTGCTATGTGGTCGTCTACCCTGTTGAGGTTTTTTCTGAGTTGATTCGACAGGCAGGACAAGATATACGTTTCTATTGCTAAGATGCTGGGGCGCATAGCTACCGCTCATCTGGTCTTAGACCTAGTACTAGCTAATTCTATATCCAGGCCTCCTAAGAGGTCCTGAAAGAAGTAGGATAGCTGCATGAAGGTAAGACTGTTTTAATTGACTGTCTGTTTAAATAGCGCTAATGTTATAGATCTAGATGGTTTTGTAGTGCTGTTGTCTCTGGCGACATATCTGTTCGCAGCTAGAGGGAGCAGTTATGCAACTTTAATATTCTAGCCTACTAGGGGTAATATCACCTATATTAGAAAGGGTTGCGATGTTGTGTGGGAGTTGGCTTCAGCCTGGATACCTTTGTTGAACCACTTACGGTCTAAACCAGCCAGCATACCTAAACTATCTTTGTTGCATACCATGCTTTTGTTGTACCTGGATGGCAAGGAGACACGACTCTCTAAGCCTTTTACTCCTCTTTTAGCGCTTTCTTCCTCCTGATGTACTCCACCTGAGCATTGTTCACGAATAGACCACCCTTTGGAACGGGATACAACTGAATACCAGATGCTTCTGCTTCAGCATACTGCCCGGTGATGACCCCGTCTGAATTCTCGTCTGCGAACAGCACTATGCCTTCGTCTTGTATTTCTTGTCCCTTCGCATCGGTCGTTACGTATATAAGCACAGCGACAGCATTGTCAGACGTATCGTGGAACTCGAGCTCGCTGGCGTCTACTTCGTCCTTGATCTAGCACTCAGGTCAGCCCAGTTATCATGACAATAACGTGGTTCTTACCAAACTAGCAGCCCTCTGCAAAATCTGCGTTCTTTCCCCAGCCACCACCTTCTCTGTCACATCTTCTCCGACCTGTATCTTCTGCGGAAATAATGACAGAGCAGTTGTTATTGGATGTAAGAAGGCGAGTGTATGCCGTCTGGCCGCGCTGTCGTTAGGAGCGACTTCGAGCCGCTCGGGCTGCGGTCGTACGTCGTCGGGTAGGTTATGGCGGGGCTGAGAGGGGCAAGGCTAGTCGGTCGTTTTAATGGGAAGACTCGGCGGCACTGGAAAGATGGCTAAGTATGAAATAACCGTTGTCAAATTTGTGAAGTTTTGTAGCGTTTGCGTGGCTTCACAGGCTCGCGCGACATCTTAGGTCGATAATATGAGTCTTCCTTCGAAGGTGAGGCGGAGAGCAACTGGATCGCAGACTGCCAACGAAGCAAACACCGAAATCACTCGCGTCGGTTAAACCTTGATCCGTGACAGGGGCCAGCTGCAAGCGCAGGAATCATGCATTTGCAGACGCGCATATGTTGCGTAGTCAGTTGCGGGGTCCCGGCGTGGCATTTTGCGGCCAGGCAACCATGGAGATTGGGCTTTTGGCGCACAGATATTGACCGTGTTCCGCCCACCGTCCTTCAGCTACACATATACCTCACGCATCACTGCGACTATGCGACGTGTACCTCTGCAAACCTGTTGCATCTGAGACTGCGTCTTTTTGGCAAGGGTCTTAACTCAGAGGACCTTCTGCAAGGTCCCCCTACCGTTAATGACCCTTGGTCCAACGCTGGAAGATGCATGATATTTGTCGGTGCTGTCTAGGATACCTGCATGGGGGAAAAACCGGTGAAGCTGGGCCTAGATCACCATTATGATGCCTATATAAGTCCAGAAGATCCCATCTACCTGCTTATTTCCGACATGATATCACAAGCCCTTCTGGCTTGCTGTAGTCTCGCATGCCATCTTTAGATTTCCCTGTCAACATTACTCGCACCTCCCCCGAACAATGGAATCCCCCAGGATTCTCCTCTACAGAGCTGCCCGAGTAGCAATCAAACGGCCTGACGAAAGCCTCTTGACCACGGAAGGCGAAGAACACCAAATTCTGTACATTACACAGGATGGCTCGATCGGCGGAACAGGTGGCGTTGCTGCTCTCTTGATGCGACCAGAAATGTCAACTGAGCGCAGTGAAATAATACACTGCTCTATTTATCCCACCTGCAATTATGCATGGACATTCAGGACTAGTTTTAGCAAATTGTGAGTGTGCCCTCCTGAGCCGGATGACAAGTCTGACCTGAAGCAGTCAGGTGGTATTCACATGTCCATGGCAGCTATTCGCTCAGCTGCTTTGGCCTGCATCCAGTGATATACCTCAATATACAGTAACAGCCAGCTTTTCTAGTCCTCCTGGTGAGGTGGACGTGAGGATAGGCCCATCCGGCTGGGTACTCAGCAGGGCGACTCAGACTCTTATCGCTAACCAGGGTTCACCTATCATTTGCTCTTTCGAGATCGATAATATCAGAGATCACAATCTGATTATCATTTTCCAACCCGAGAACAGGATGCTAGCTCCTGTGCTGTCCCAGGCATCCCCAAGATCAGTCGCCGAATGCGATACGCTGGTGGCACAGCCAATTCCGTACTACATCAGCGAAACCTTTAGCCCTAGCAGCAGACTACCAGACGAAACCACGATGGCAGAGCTCAACTCATCCGGCAGTCATGTGGAGTCGGCAGTTGACGACAGAATCAACACTGCCTATTCAGGCTAAGCGGGAACTTGTATAGACATCTATACCTCACTTCGAAGCAACGCTATCTCTGGATTTCTCTCACAACTCGACCGACCAGGTGACCGTTCTCGCCCATACTGCTCTCCATACGCAGACAACTCCAGCTCAGCTTCGGACTCAACGCTCAACATAAGCCCCGATCTACGAAACGCGCAGTATATCACCACGACTAGCCTCGAAACCCAGGAGAATATCATTGATGATCAATGCATTGTCGTCAAACCTCTGTGATCCGATGAGCCACGCGAATGGCTTGCTGTGAAGAGCTCTAATCAGCTAGCCACGGACCAGGGTATGTTTTTAGAAGTCGTATAGGCTAAAGAAATCTGTTTAAGTTACTGCGGTGTGGAAAGTGAGAGGTGATCTGGGGTTACTACACAGAATAATCTAATTATATATTACGTCCAAAGTATCGCATTTTCTGCCTGGGGCTGAACTCTACATAATGATGTGTCTTCAGTTGATCAAAATCGCCCTCCGTCTTTTCTGGTGAAGCCAATTCCAATCCATCTCCTCGTGCTGAAACTTGAAGTAACCCAGTCTCCTTGACGTGTTGCTACCGTCACAAGTGAGGACGATCCCATAAGATTGGCCGGTAGGTTTTACACTCGATCGGATTTCCAAACACCTCATCTTTTGCGGCCTTGGTGGTAATGGCTCATCCCAGACCACTTTTATTGGCCATGGAGAATACTGTTCCCATTGATGGTATTTAGTATCTGCATGGTGTATTCCAGAGGGTGACCGACTTCTGCTTCTGGCAGCTGGCCCTGAGGCCGCACGCCATGCTCTGTCTGCCTCGTCACGAGACGTGGCTGGGACCATTTTTCGTCCATCCCAGAAAGTGTCCAAAACATATCCCTTTACAGTTAATTGCCTCCCTCTAACACAGCTGACAACTTCCAAGGTATAATCATCCCAGTTGATATGGTTTAGATCAAGCCAGGTAATTGGTGATCGTATCTTAGCCCACGACCATGACGGCGTTAGTGTCGTGTCTGAAGGACTGCTAGTTGTACCGTTATTCTCATAATGGCAATCGCGGCACCATAGAAGTTGTCTCGGCATATCTCTCATCCATAACCCGGCTTTGTACTCCGACAGATCCCAGCCTATAGTCTTCGCCATGATTGGGGGGGCAATGCAATCAAAGGGGAGCAACTTATCAGCTAATCTCCCAGTTTGACGCGCAGAGTAATCAATAACTAGCTTGAACCAGTTTGCCAGATGCATTTCAGGGTCATCAACTCCAGTGTTTCGGAGCATGAACCTCGAACCATCAAAGGGGGAAGTGCTGAAGCAGATCTCATCTGAGCTTGATAGCTCATCAACGTCGCTATCTGCAAGCTTCGTCTTCTGGCATTTCCATGGAACTCGTTCGGACTCGAAGCGCAAAATGCATAACGCGTTCTTAGCTTCGGGGAACGTCCACGCCCTTTCATCCATCGGCTCTGGCTTCTTGTCAAATGCTCGTTCTAAAAGGCTAAGACGGTGATCTGTTGTCGTGTCTCCATCCTTCAGAGCAATAGGGAGCTCATACTCGCGATACGACAGATCTCGGGGTGCCAAGAACCCGGCATTACTGTGTGACGCAGAGGCGGCCCCTATAACAATGGTCCCACGGGCGTAGAACTCGTGCGCGATGCGCACCTCGTTCTGAATAATCTGGTCATCTTGGTCCTGAAGGATACAGAGTACATCTACCCAAAGATGTCGTAAACCGAGAGCTAGAGTAACCTCTATGGCATCTCGAATTGTCTTGGGGAGATTCTCAAGAGGGAATCCAGCCAGGTGATCCTGTATATTTTTCGAGGTTGTTTTGTAATGCGGCTTTTTACCCCAACGGTAACTCAAGATAGTAAAGTCCGTCATCTTTCCCAGCTCTACTAAGCGAACTTGCCCATCACCATAGGAACCCAGATCGAGCAGGTACCTCGGCTGCCTGAGAGATTGCGCCTGCTGCCTGTATTTGTTACATCGAGCATGATTCTTTCGACAGTTTTGTAGACAGTTCCGTATCCAGTGTACGTTGTCTTCGGAAAATGGATGTTGGTTCGGCGGTCGAGTTCGGACGAGATCCTTCATGCCGTCTTGTTCTATTATATCAGCGGACTGTTTCTGCGAGGGATAGCAACACACCCACCTATCTTTGTGAACACGAGTAGGCTGTCTTCAGTAACGGGGTTCCAAGATCCACCAGGCCATTGCCAATCGCAATAAGCCACACAACACCCATTATTAAGGGAAGTCGTAATATACAGCGAGACTTCTATCCAGTCAACTGGATCCCACGGCAGACAGTCGTCATCAGGGTACATCCACAACATATATGACCAAAGGCGTTCCAAGCGCTCCAAGAGGAAATCGCATCCGTTGATGGCGGACTCGACCACTTCAAAGAACGGCAAGGTGATCAACGTGTCATACTCCACATTAACTTCTAGCTCAAGTCGAGGGCACATGTTACAAGAATGAACCTGACGCTGAGAATAATCCATTATATAGTGGTAGAGTTGAGGTTCGGTAAAAATTTTCAACGATGTGAATGGTTGAGATTGCTAACTGAGGTATGAGTGCTGGCTAGAGTAGTTGAGTGGATGAAAAGAAGGAAAATTAAGCAGAGCACTGCGACGCGACGCAACATGACGCGACTTTTAGGCAACAGGCTGTTGGGCTGAGTAATACCGGAAGAAAGAATCTCCGTATCAGCAGAACAAAGGGCTTAAAGAGAGGTATCCCAAAAGCCAAGCTGAGATGCTACGGTGCAAAACTGATCCTCAGCGCATCATCTAGCCACCTGCCGCTTTCGTTGATAAATTGTTTCAAACTCCTAATTCCGTTAGCCTTTAAACTATCAACATATGGATAACATTACCTTTACGGAATCAAAGAATCTCGCAATAGCTTCATCGCCTCCGAGCTCTTCTACTCTACCACATTTAACCCGCGTTGTGACAAGCCTTGCTACCGCCTGAACGTACGTAGGTACACTACGATTCATGTCTTCGTTGGTGACCTTTGGGTTTCGTACTTCTTCGATGACGACTTGCAGCCATCGTTCAACAGACGACCACTGGAGGATGTGACCTCCAAGGGCTAAAGTTTGCTCACCACGTACCCGGAAAACAAGGTGAATTGTGCCCGGATTGAAGAAAACCGTCTGACCAGGCCTGAGAATGACATATCGCCACCGGCCCCTGGTATAGCCTTGCGGGTCAACCATCCAATCATTCCATTCTTGACGCGTTGGGCGTGACATCCAACCAAAGCCGAAGTGTCCTTCTTGGGCGGTGATCCACGTCCCGAGCCCGTGGCTGTCAATATGTGGCGCTGTGTTGTGGCCACCTTCTGATAAAAGCGCCCATTCAAGAACGTCTCTCCACAGGGAGAAGTTGACAGTTTTCCCCAGTCAAGAAGGCAGGCAAAATGGAGGGAGGGAGTGGACTGCGCAGGTCAAGAATGTTCCAGGGGTCATCGGTTTCTAACTTGTTTAGAAACCGGTTTCTGACCTGACTGAGTTTCTGGCTTTCGAATGACCTGAGCGAGGAGCTGCGAGAGGGGACCTGCACCGAGACAGATCGGTCAAGATCTTCCATACAGCGGAAGAGCTCCTCAATTGGACGGTCTCGACCATTCCATCGAAACTACTGCTGGCTTTCTGTAAAAATTGGTACATCAGGGGATCCTGACTCAACCCGGCTTGTCGCCTCGCCTGCGGTACAAAAGACTGCCTCAACTTCGCCACAACTCTCGTCTGTTTGAGGTTGCTGGGCGTTTCGGAGAATGTTGTAGACCAGTTTGTCGGCTTCTTCACCGTGTGTGTTGAGGAATGACCTGCTTCGTGCCAGCTTCTGCTGTAAATCAGCGAGCACTTGCTTGTAGTAGGCGTCGTCAGCCACCTGTTCATGTAATTGCCGGTGCTCCGTGTCTCTTGACCCGGTCCAGTGTGTGTGTGAGGCACCAAGTCGCGGTCTCTTAAGGAGATAAATAGGCTGGTTGATGTCGGGGAGGGAGGCGGTGCGCCGGCGAGGGTGTGAGATTTTTATGGAATCAGAGGGATTGGCCGGTGGCGTTACGTTTAAGTTGTATTGATCGGGGGCTATTGCGGACTTGGCGAAGAGCTGAAGATGTCGGTGACAAAGTCGATCGAGGTTGGACGAGTATATCCTCGCCAGGTCCGCGGAGAAGGCCAAGGGGTTGTCAAGAGCTGCAAGGAACATTGATGGCACTTCTGGCGGACAGCAGCGTTGTGGTATCCTTGGGGTAGTAACTGATCTGGCGGTAGCGTACCTATTCTTCGACATTGGTTTTCCACTAGACGTTTCTCGATAGGATGACTGTGTCCGTGGCCGGAGCGCTCTCTCGGTTTGTGATGGATCCTCCTGTGTTGCTGCTGCTGCTGCTGCCTCCGGGTTACTGGTATTTGCTGCGGCATCGGCTGATTGGTCGGCAAGGAACTCGTCAACAAACTCGCTCACAATGTCGCGCTTTGTGGTAGCTTCCGGCACGTCTGAAGAATGTGTATCGTCTTTGGCTGATGCAACGGCGTACTCCTTCCCAACCATGAGTCCAAATTTGTCGAAGCCAAACCCCTGGGGCAGGTCTGTAATTGCCAGTTTTTGGAATAGAAGGGAATACTGGCCATGGCCGTTCTGTTTCATATAGGCCTGTTTGTATGACCATGCCTTGAGAGTGTACAAATCTCCCTGCTCGATTGGACTTGCTACCGGTTTAACGAGGCGAGCCCCAACACGTTGGTGTCGTCCAAGCATCACCCGGTTCAACTTTATCACAGCCTCGGTCCATTCGGGAACAGCTCGGGCTGCCGTGCACAGCACCTTGCAGTACTTCTCTCCTCTAGAAGCCCAATGGTAGTGCTGGACCTTGTCTCGTCCCCAGCAACGGCTCACCTCCATTAAGGCCGACAGGCACTTGTGCCTGATCTCCATTCCTTCGGTCGCGACGCCCACAAAACGCTCCCATACTAAGATATCGTCCTCTCGGAGCTTTGACGGTCGGCTGCGCACTCTGTTTTCCCTCCAAGTATGATACTCAGCGCACTCGGCAAACATAACCTGGTCGAATGCAGCGATCAGGAACTGCAGGCTTGAGTGCTGACCGAGTAAATCGTCTCGTGTCTGGAGGCATAGCTTATATTTTGCCGTGTCGTTCTGACAAAGGCGGATCTCGTGGAGAAAGCGGTCGATTTGCTCGGCTTGGTCGGCGTTGAGCACCAAGTCATTATCGCTGATGGTGGTCGTTTTAAGAGGGGGTTCAAGCGGCTGTTCGGCGCCAGTCGGTCGTTGATATGATTCGGGTAGGTCATGTCGTGTGCCTGCGGAAGGATCGTCCTCAGTAATAATAGCCATTACGGAGGCTTTCGTGAGACTCCTCGACGGTCGGCTACGGCAGGAGTAGAAGCAAGGCTCCTCCATCTGCCAGCCTTGGGCCAATGACCCACAATGCCAGGTCAAAATGTGACTTCACATTGTGGGTCTTTTGCCCTACCTGGCTTGGCCAATCATGTAGATGCCTTGGTCCCTCGCTGACATGCAAAAAATCCCCGACGCGTCTTGACGCGCCTTGGTTTCTGAGGCATCCAACCCTTTTACCTTTTTACAGCTTGAATCCTCGAATTTACCTACCACTCTGATCATCTATTCACGCGAGAATTTCAGACTGCCAAACCACTTTCCTCCTTTCAACAAGATGATTCGGTTTAGAAGCCGTGATCATTTACCCGGAGCCTCGGCTCTAAGCAAGGCTTACAAGCAGCGCGAGACGTCTCTACAGTCACAGGAAACAAATCGACGCCGTCTTCATAGTCCCGCGGTTGTCACGGTCCGTTGTTATACTTTTCGCCTTTCCAACCATTAGGCTAATTTAAGATATGGTCACGACGATGCAAGAAATCCAGACGACTACCATCCAGCTGGACAAGTCACTAGACTTTGTCCGTAACCTAGAATGTCTTCGCCCCGCCGATGTTGGATACCGCGATGAGTTTGAGAGGGTACGGATAAATGTTTTCAACGAGGAGTGCGCCGGAGGTTCCTACACATGGAGCCCTGCCCACTACGAGAGTGGAGAAGCTGGGGCCTGCCATGTCAGGACGCGCGACGGGAAGAAGATGGAACCTTCACAAGTCCGGGACTCCGTTTTGAGACGGGCCAAAGCCTATATGCGTCACGTCAACGTCAAGTACCTGTGGATCGATAAAGAGTGCATCGTGCAGGACAGCAGCGAGGAAAAGGAAAAGGCATTTCATGCGATGGACTTGGTGTACCGGTTCGTTAGCCATCCTTTTGGCCTGCTTGCTAGACCCATCGAAACTCGAGCTGATCTGCATCTCCTCGCACGAGTGTTAAAGGGGGAAATGACATACAAGAGTAGGCATAACGGCATGTATTATTTAAAGAAAGGAGTTACTATGGCATCTGCATGGGAAGCCATCCAACTTCTGGAGGCGATCACTTCCGATAGTTGGTGGACTAGGGCTTGGATATATCAGGAAAACTATTGTGCAGGGACAAGGATGCGGCTGCTTATACCTCATAGTGAAGGGTTGGAAAACCTAAAAGCCGAGTATGGCGAATTATTTGATAACTTGAAAGAGGAGTTGATTATTAAATCAACCCAGTTTTCCGAGGCAGCAACAATACTCTGTTTAGCCTTTATTGCATGTTCATCTCTAAAGGACTCGGAAAAACAGGTTGCGCGTCAGGTATTATCAGTAGCAGGGAGATACTCGATACTCCTGCCAAAGCAATGTTCTATGTCACCGACCGTCATCACGGATGTCGGCAACAGACGCGTAAAGGAACCTATGAATCGTCTGGCTATAGTCGCCAACTGCTGTTCATACCAGCGCTTTATCGAGCAAGCGACGAAATGAGTGCTAGTTGTTGACTCAAGGGATGCAAGTAGTTGACAGGTTCTGAACGAGTGTGCTTGTAAGAGAGAAAATGGCTTATCGAGTAGTACTTGTAAGTTGCGTGATTTTACCTCTTGCCTAGTTGTTTGCCGATAGTGGTGGTCTATTGTTTCTAGAATGCGAGATGCCTAGACACTGTTTATCAGGTTGTCTCAACATGGTTCCCGACGGTTGAGACAACGAAACCGGAACCGAGTAATGTATTGCTGCCCAAGTGATGCATCTAACGAGATGAACTAGGCTGGCTATCTACGGCATGAAGTAGGGGATTTGAATTGGAGTTCGAATATGTAATATGCCCTGGACAGCTCCAAAGATGCCACACCTGATTCTCGCGTCTACTCAGTCACAGCGAAAAATGCCCAGGTCCCTGCTTTACTTTTGTAAGCACTGCACCTACGGTGCTGGCCCTGGATTAGCTAAGCTGCGGCGGTCCGTGGGCGTGACGACTTTGCCTCGGGCTTCTTCCCGTAGATCGACCATCTACGTCACGTTAGTTAAGTCATGAGGAAGCTAGCGCGAGTGTGAACTCCACGCGGAGTCGGCCCACTTACACAGATATGTACGAGTGAATGCTTCTGTTGTTGATCTCCTTGCGGAGGCCGACCAGGAACACAAGCACCTCTTCGCGCGTCCACTCAAGCCTCCTCGCGAGCGGAGCCATGAAGACGGCTTCTAAGCCGTCGTTCAGGTTTTGGTTGGCCCAATAGGCTATTTCCTTGTGCCGTGTCTCCTTCGGCCAAGGGTTCTGGGGCCACTTAAATTGGGTCATGGTAACGTCGACAAAGCCTGCTTCGATCATGACTGATTTGAGAGTCTTGACGTCGACAAAGGGGCGACCCATGTCCTCAAGTGCCCCCATCAGAACTGGAAGGGCCTTCGCTGTATACGAATCTGGGCCTAGGGTTCCGTCATCGGAAAGAGGCATGGCGTCCCACTCGTTGAGCTCAAGATATCCGCCGGGGTTGAGATTACTACCGAGGGTTGTAAGAAAAGGAATTACAGCCACAGAATAGGGATGAATCAATTATGGGCTTACTCGTAGCATCTCTTGATATATTCGCCCCAGTCGGCGACACAAGCATTCATCATTCGGCTGTGAATGTAGTCAAAAGGTCTCGAGTAGGTCCAAGGCTCCTCGAGATCGTCGATTTCGAACTTCACGTTTGGAGGGGTGCTGTTCGTACATCATCAGCATCTTTGTCTGCCGGGTCGAGGGAAGGGAGAGGCGGTACAATTCAGGTTGAATAGCGGAGAGGTCGATACCAAGAACCTGCAACCGGCGAGTAAGTTATCTGATATCAAGATTGATGCGAGGCCTTTGCCAACCTCAGCTTCCGGATGCTCCTCGCCAAAGTCGATGGCCCAGATGCCGGTTCCAGTGCCCACATCGAGGACCCTCCCCACTTTCCTGCCCGGCTCGTGGATTGGGGCTGTTCCAAGCTTGTCGTCGTAGGTGAGTAAGAACAGGTGGTGTTGCATGTCTATGTGGTGATTAATATTTCTTCACTACTACGACATCCAATGAGGCAAACTTACCAAGCCTGTCGGTCTCTCTTTCGTCATTTGGGATGGTGTACTCTGCACGGATTCCTTCAGCGACGCGTCCCAAGGGATTGAGTAATTGAAGGCTTACTTCCGTCCTTGTACCTGTGGTAGGTTCTGCCGTTCTCGATTCTGTAGTCGAGGATGGAGCTAGAGACGCTTGTGCTGGATGAAGCAATGCTTTGCTGCGGTTGTTGGTTCAGTCCCGCTAAAGAACAGCCAGGAAAGCAATTACTTACAACTCCGACTTCCGATCTGTCGTCCTGCTTGTGGACTTGAGCAACTATTCTAGAAAGAAATGAAGCGAACGCCAACCTCATCATCAACCTCGAGCGTGACAACGTGGTCGGGCACGTTGGCAGCCTGGGTGTTCGCTGCTGCTGCTGCTGCTGCTGGTGCGTCGGACATCTTGAGTGGGTCGGTCTGGGCGGCTGAGAAGTTGGGGTTGGCTTTCTTGGCTGCCAGTGAAACGTAAACGCTTTTCCAGCAAGCCAGCTGTCTGTGTTGGATGATTGACTGCAGACTATGGGGTTTTTATGTTCGAGCAGCCAAGCAACCCCTCTTCTCTTCAACCCACGTCGCATGCATGCCTGCAGGAAGCGGACTGTTCATCCACATTGTCCCAGAAAGGACAATGTTCCTTTCTGCGTGTGACGAGCATCCTCGTACTGCAGCGAATGGGGTCTGGGAATGGCAGGGTAATCGTACGACGGCGGCATGTGTGGTTCGCTGTGAGTGGTTTCCATGTCGTCGGGTTCGTGGCAGGGAGACAACAACGACGAGTTGCTGCCCCGGAACAGTCGCCGCTGATTTCTGGCCCAATCGCTAAGACCCGCAGACAACGCGGAACTGCAGGCTACAGGTCCGTTGCATGATGTGGACCCCGGCCGGGCAGTGACTAGGCTCGGATTCTGCAAAACACCCACTATAAGCGGGCCGGAAAAGGAAAACAGGCCCGGAAGCGAGTCCGGATCCGCGAGATCATTGGAAGAAAAGATTGCGGTTATTCTATTGCGACAGATCTATCTGAATGCGCGATTCTATCGCCGTAGTAAAAACCATGGTCGAGTAGACCAAGACCAGCAATCCATCCTATCCATCCTCTCTAGCCACATTGGTAAACAGGCGTCTCGGTTGCCCAATAGGCGTACAAGTTCTTGTTCCCCTTTCGGTCAACCTTGACCTAGGTATTATTCGCAGGCGATTCTAGTAAAATCGGCCATACAAATGGCGGAAGGTGGTCCGGGCGTTGGAGCAGAATCGGTTGGACTCGGGACGGAGCTGTGATTGGGTAGTGTTTAACCCCAAGTGGAGACTCAGGCTTAGGGTTACATTAGGCCAATCTGTAGAAAAGGGGTAATTCAGTAGTAAAAGATGAGAAGAAAGATAATGTCATAAGAGTGTGTATGAGGCAGTCAACATTGAGGATAATTGAATGAGTGTATATATTGATCAATCCATCATGATGATGATGATGATGATAGAAAAAGTCGGTGTGTTCTCGCTGGAATCCGACATCGGAATATTCGGAGATATAGGTGTTATATGCATACTTTGGATATGCAATCCTTGTGCCTGACATATCCATATTCGGATAGCCTTATCTGACA
>NW_026517631.1:0-18134 GCF_026319265.1 Colletotrichum chrysophilum | reverse complement strand
GCAGCATCATCGTGTCCCCGGAGTCCATGAGGTTCTGGGACGGAAGTGAATGACTGAGGGTGTGAAGCAAAGATGTTATCAAGTGCTCTATCATCACCGGCCCCGTAGTATGGGCTGATACTGGAACCACTACTACTTGTGCAGGGTATGGGTGATGGATGCCGGAGTTCTCTGTGTTGCCGTTGACGTTTCTCGGGGGGAGGTTGGTTGGAAGGACTGGGACTTTGAGCTTGACGCTTTCGGTTCCGATGTGATTGGGATGACGAATCAGATACTGTAATAGGCGAAGCCATTGTAATGGATGGAATTTGTATAGATTCGTTGATGATTGATGCAGATTGTTACGACGCGTCGAACTGGCGGGTTTAGGGGCTAGGTGGCAGAAAGAATGTTTTGGGCGGTAATACTTGTAGGGTGGTTAGCAGAATGGAAGTGCACTAACAAAGAATTTGGGCCAATAGATGGGCTTAAAAGTGATGCCCGGATAAGAGTGATGCCCGTGTATCAATTCCCTTATTTTAAAAGTAGTAGAAGTTTATAATAATTTCTTAATATTAAGGTTCTCTATAATTCAAAAATAAAGAAACTCTAGCTTTTATGAGTAGTTTATATAAAAAAGGTTAGAAAACTCTTTCTATTAAGATACTCTCTAAGAATATAAAAGAGAACCTCTATAAAGCGTATTAAGCTACTTTTTTTATAAAGAAGAAGCTTTAAATACTAAAATTAATCTCTATTAGAAAAAGGTAGAAACTATTTTATATATAGTAATAATAATATGACTAAACTTTATATTTATAGTAAGTTATTTAGCTTATTTTAACTAAAACTTTAGACTAAAATACTAATAAGTTATAGATTAAGCTTTATAGTATTTCTATAAACTATATTATTTATATATTAAGTATAAAGTTAAAGCTAGAAACTTATATAATACTCTTAAAATAGCTTCTAACACAAGCTTTAGTAATAAGATTTTAAATTAAACAAGTCTCTAGAGATTTATAATAAATCTCTTTAGAAGTATTATTATATAAAAAGTAAGTAAATAAATAAGTATAATAATTTTAATTATAGAAATAAAGCTCTTCTTATTTTCATTTATAGCTTAAGAAGTAATATTTATAAGCTACTTTACAATATCTCTCTAAATATAACTTCTTAAAGAAATAAACTAAAAAGTATCTTTTTAGGTTACTAAAAGCACTTTTATAATGATATAAATTTAATATAATAACTAATAGATAGTTAATTAAACTAATTATTAAAAAGCTTATTTATTTCTAAATAAGGTTATGCTGTATTCATATTTATAACTATTAGCTTGATTAAGAGATCTATAAAAATATATAATAATAATATATACTCTTTTTATATACCTAATAGTAAATAGCTTTATAAAATCCCTTTTATAATAAGTTTTTGAAAACCTTTAGGCATAGTTAGAAATAGCTAATTAAAAGGTAACTTTTAAAACAGATTATACTTTTAAGCTCAAAAGAATAAAAAGAGATAAAAAAAGAAATAGAAAAGGAAAATATTTAAAATAACTTTATATAATAAGTATATAAAGTTATAAAAATAAAGAATAAAAAGTATAAAAAAGCTTCTATTTAAAGTAGACAAACTACTAGAGAGATTAAATATCTATAAACTTAAAGCTTAAAAATAAAACTCTTAAGCTAAAGTTTTTAAGATACTAAGAAACTATAAAATAAAAAAATTTAGATATTCTTAAAAGTAGAAATAAGAAGGATAGCTTTATAAGAAATAGCTAAAGAGATAGCTAATTTAAAAATATAAAGCTAGTTATAAAACCTCTTAAAGTTAATATAGCTAGACTTAGAAGTATAAAAGAAAGTATAATTAAAATTACAATAACTAGCTATAATAGTACTCTAAATATAACTAAGAGTAGAATAAAAACTAGAGAAAATATTGAAGACAATAAGAGAAATAGAAACTAAAGTTTTTAAATAAAGAGAAAGTATAGTAATAAAAGGTTTAAAAGCTAGAATAGAGTAGTAAATATATAAAGTATATTTAAGAGAAGTAATATGTGTTTTTTGATAACTTTATAAATTATAATAATTTTATAAATAGTATTTTAAAAGTTTTCTTAAGTAATATTAATTCTCCATAAAAGATTAATAACTATATAGAAATATTTAATAAAAAATAATTTATATTTTAGCTAGAATAGATTTATTACTCTTAATATATTGTTTTATTTTATAGAATATATAATACGAAGTAATTATGTCTTTAATACTTATAAAATAAGTATTATGTTTTATATAGTAATAATAACAAATATTCTTCTTAAAAATAATAATTAAAATATAAATAGCTTCTATTAAAAGAGAAGAAATAGCTAAAATAAATTTATCTTTTAACTTAAAAGAGAAATTTATAGAGTTAAAAAAAGTTATTAGTCTTTATAATAACTTTACTTTTTTCTTCGTTTTTCTTTTCTTTATTAATAGTAGTAATAATGATAATCTCTTTATTAATAATGACTTCTATATTAACATAAATAGCTTAAAAAGCTACTTCTTCTTTTTCTTAGTAGTAGTTTTATTTAGTAAAATTAGTATTAATATACCTTTTCTTTTTATAGTTAATAAGGGAGATAGTAAAAGCTTTAGTTTCTTTAATCTCCTTTTTCTCTTTAACGTCTTTCTTAGTTTAGCACGAAGTATTAGAGAAGTAGCTATATCTTTTCTTAATAGAGGTTTTTTTAACTTAATTATTATTAAGGTTTTCCTCTTCAATAAACTAAAACGTAAAGTGCTTAAAATAGCTAAAAAAGTAGATAGTAGAGGAAATAATAATAACTAAAAAAAAGAGGATTAATAATAAAAGAGACTTATAAAAAAATAAAATGAGTAACTAAAGTTTAAGAGAAAGAGTGGCTTATTTTCCTTTTTAGTATTAGAAGAATTAAAAAAGAGAAAACTAATATAATAAAAGTAATAGAGGTTAAAAGTCTTAAAAGTATATAGTTATATAATATATATCTAAGTTAATTTGTTAAGGGTTTAGTAGGCCTTCTAAACTTTTCAGCATTTTCAGCGTTTAGAGGTTAGATTACTAACCCCCCCCTTAAGGGGGTGAAAAGGTAGCTTAAATATTATTATTAACCCTTATAGATTAAAGGTATAATTTACTTATTTCTTAACAGATTTTTAAGCGTTGTATCTTATTCTTTTTACTTTAGATCTAAAAGAAATATAAAAAATCTTTTCTTTTTTCTTCTAAGATCATAGGCCTAAAAACTATAAAGTTATGTAGCTATAGTAGCTTTACGCGCCTTCAGGCGTATGCGCGCCGCTGCATTACATAGCTCTCAGCCGCCTGGCCTATAACCATTTCAGTACCACGTCTGGATTAATCACACGAAGCTGTTTTGGAATTTTCTTGGTCACTTCCCCTTTTCGTCTTCTGCCTCTGCCACCTTGGGTGTTGCGTCGCACGTCGAAGCTCGACCCGATTTCCTCCGATCACAAACCTCTGACCGCACGCCCAACCTCTATATTGGCCACATCGGCCGCAATGCTCGCCGCTTGTCGCGCTTGTCACCGGCAATTTTCAACATGTGCTTTGGAGACTCCACGCTATCGGTGCGACCTTGGCCACCAGGAGAGCGAGGCAGTTAAAGTCTCCCGTCAGCTTCAACCCGTAATCGCCCGATACCCCTTGCCTTTTGACCACACCTGCCGGCAGGTAATAAGTAACGTTTACCCCGTAACTTGAAGGGTGCGCCCCGAGGTAATGCCGCTGTTTGTTCTCAGAAACAAGTCTGGAGCTGTTGCTGACCTCTTTTGCATCAACACTCCCACGACCGCATTCCTCGCACCAGGCCAGATCTCGACAACAAGATGCTTCTCGTCAAAGTCGCGACGTGAACGAATAAATGCCGAATGTAGGGGCATTCCACCGAAGCCACCAGCACCATGACACCTTCACACCGAGTGTTGCTGCCTTCACGATCGTGGTGCAACCACTCCTTTGCCTCCGCCGCAGTTTATAGATTGCATTGTTCTGTGACCGTCAAACAACTGACCACTGTTGCAATCCACACTTTGCATTAACTGAACAATCTGTCCATTTCTAACAATTGAGCTATCCGCTGTGCAACCCGAATCCGCAGAGATTTGCCCTCTGCAGGGCCATATTCGACTCGATTACCCTGGCTAGATTGAAAACATGCAGCACCATGAGCCTCCATTGGAACCTGCTCTCCTGGAAGATTCAATGCGACGACCATAACTTCGATCCCACCGTCCTAAACAACAGTACCACGACTCTTGCCCGCGAGGCTTCTTGTACGTTGAGGTGTTTTTCAACTTGATTCACGTCCTGGTTGACGATCTTCCAACGGACGTTTGGCCACAGCGAAAGTCCCGATACCCCTTTAACACCATCCGCATCGTCAAGTCCGAAGAGATGGTGACTCGCAGGAGGCCCTACGCCTCGGCCAGCATCTCAAGCAGCACTTCGGGGCAAATGGTCTCTTGACACATCGCATCGATATCATTGTCGAAGAACACGGCGTGGGTTCCGAGCTGCAACAGGTACGTGGTTGGTGTCGACGGCAATTCACGCCTCGATCATGTCAAAACTGATTTCCATAACACTAAGCGCGTCTCTTTGAGGACCTGAAGGCCACTTCCTGACAGAATATAGACCGACAGGTCTTAGGAGCTCGCCGAGATCGCGATTCATAACGGCAACGACCGTATCAGACCTACTCGGAGTATCTGCATGCCATCAATGGAAGCTCAACATAACTTTTCAACTGTAACATTTAGCTGAAGGCCAACATGGCCCTATGCCACGCGCTGCACGGAGCCGTCCCGGACGCGGCGCTGCTGACGAAGTTGAAGAACGTCGTCGGTGGCGAGCATGTCAACACCTGAGGACCCTCTGGGAGCTCACAAATGTCAAGGGATGCGCAGATGACAAAGCGGCGTTTCAGTTATTGCAAAAGAAACAAGACTTGACAGAGACCGACGCGAAGACGCCGATTCTGACCACTTCATTATTCATTCCGGCTCTATTGATGTTGCTGATCAGTTTGCCAAAGCAAATACGTGAGAAGGTGGCCATTCTCGATGGCTACGGCCATTTCACAATCGGCCTGCCCAGCTCCATTGCTGGCGAGTACTACATCATGATCTCGACAGTGTGCCCCAAGATCGCGAGCTACGGCCCGGCTTATAACACAGAGAGCTTGTTCAGGGTTGTGAAGATGTGAAGCAGGAGGGGACAATGGACTCCCATAGACCTAGCCGGTTCAAAAGAATCTCGATGGAACAACGAAGTGCTGGGTGGGCACAGCCGTAGGGACCATGCAGGGCGATGCTATGCCGACTGGTCGCACAAGAAGTGCGCCCATGTCGAGTTGGAAGCGGTAGATGCGGTAATGAACTGCATTTAGAACGACTCAATGCACGACACGTTGGTATGTTGCGAGCGAGACGTGGCTCCGGAATCCGGAATCAGCCGCACCATGTCTACATCAATGGAAAAATACCCACGTGGGAGGTTCCTTTAGGGATAGGGACAGGCCATCAGATTTAAGCAGGGGGCAAGCTATACCTAGCATGATGAAGACCGTGGACATCGTCCTGTCGCCAGTTGACTCGGACGTTGTGAAGAAGCTGATTTCAACTCGCAACACGAGTACCAGGGGCTACAAGCCGCCGTTCAAGACGATCAAGGCACACAAGATGAGAGGTGACAGTTTCAGTGGACTTTGATGCTCGAACGCCGGTGCCTTCGCGTGTGTTATCCTAGAAGCACAGCAATAATGCTATATAGAAGCTGCTTACGACACGAGTATGGATTTGACGGAGAAGCTGTATCTGTGATTCAAATTCCTTACCAAGTCCAGAAACCTTGTATCCTGAGGACAAAGGCGGGATGCACGACAGTTCAGTGGTCCCAAAGCAGGCAGACACGAAGCATCCGTACCCTCTGACACCGAGGATGCTGATGACCGGGCAAGTCTTGATACTGACCGCAATGACAGGAGCATGGGACTTTTCGTGCACAAATTTAAGTATGAAGCAAGCGACAAGACTTATATTAGCATCGATGGAGACCTGCAAGTTCGTGCTGACGAGATAGGTACTCGGCCGGCCTTGGGAAACGACTGAGTCCGACTACAACATCTCCGAACTAGGAATACCCTTTGGGACGAAAGTGGCGATGAGCGCCCCCACGTACTCCAACAATCGGAAGCTCGCTCTATGCGACATTCCTTCGGCTGAGGCCACGTCTCACAGCGAGAAACGTCGCTTTTAGTGACTTATATGTCAAGCCAAAGGGAACACGTAGTGCTCATACTCATGCCTCAACTTGAACCTGAAAGAGCCTTCCCAGCACAGGGAGTTTTGGTGACCTGATTCGTAATGCCCTGACCAATGCTAGGCCGCCAGCAAGAAGGGGCTCTTTTGAGATGGGTTTGAAATAGAGATTACAGCGTTGAATAGGGTTTCTATCGCATAGAGGAGCCTCTCGTGCGTGAGCTGCAAATGGGCCATCACCGGGAATCGGATGAGAAATGAATAAGACACAAATTGAAGCTGACTGACGAGGAAGCATCTCATAAGAACTATCAAACCAAAGTTCCAGAATCCACGTCTCTAATTCCTTGAAGGTCAACATCATTCCATTGTCGAACCAAGTGCTCCTCGGGCTGGCGAGCAGGAGCGCCGATGGCGCTGGATTGATGATGTCTGGGCTGGACCACATGCACTGATCACTTCGAAATGACGCATGGCCTCGAAGAAGAGTTCTATGACCGCTTGCGGGAGTGCATTTAGGGTTTAAACCTTACTTTGTATCAGGTTGGTACGAGATAGATAAGCTTCTTTCCGATCAAAACACTGGCAACATCGTTTTGAATGAAGTCACCACCGAGGTTCGGCTCGCTTTTCTGGATCGACATATTGACACTTACCCAACAGAGCATGCTGAACGAGGAGGGGACAGGGAAAACTCTTACCAAGATAGCATACCTCGTTCCCTCGCAGATTATGAGGTCCTGGGAGATGCCCTGGAAGATTGAGCAGTGACCTGCCGCCCTCGAGATAACATGGACGTACTTCAGCATGTTCATGCGGGGAACGACCACGATGTGTAAGTGTACCCCGAAACCCATCCCGTTAGTATTCTTGAGCCTCCCCGTCCCACAAGAGATATCACCTGCTTCTCGGTCGGGTTCTGCGTCTTTTTGAGGTCGTCGACCATCTTTAATGTACCGATGGGCGGGTCGTCATGATTATGCGATACGTGGTTGTTGCCGAGAACACTAATTTGCGGTCCTCTGACTCTCCGCCTTGACATCGCAAGTCACATGCCACTTTTCAGTCAGATCACACAGTTGCACATCGTCGCCGGTATTGCGATCATCCCGTCAATCCTGCGGTTCACCACGGCTGACCGCACATGGGATTCTTCGTGATGACGCCGGGCCATGGCACTCACTGCTCATACGTGACATTGACGTTTAACTCCACTTGTTCGAATTTCCGAGCTTCCTGAAGTATTCGTACCTATTCGTAAACCCCTCAGAACGTAGGTAGTGAGGCCCCACCCCCCTTAAACTTGGCTATAGCTGCTTGTCTGTCATGGTCTATTTGAAATTCCCCGTCCTGGTCCCCTCTGCGCAGCTGCTCGCCTCGAGGCAAATTCTGATATCGGAGTACGTGGTAATGAGGAAGACGAGCAACCATCTAAATTCTCAGACTAAGATACTTTGTGATTATCTCAAAGTCTGCAGGCTTGTCGCTAAGCATATACTTGATGGTCATGTGCTTTTTGAGAGAGGTGGTTGTGTTTCTGTTGCCACAGCAGGCAACATCTATGCCGTCTATGTTGTGCGCGAAGTGGATTTTTGATAGGCTGGTAATATTGTTCCAACACCTGTGTATTTGACCTCGAAAGTGCACGCGTCTCTCGATTACAGCCTCCATGGAGTGGTCGACCTGGTAGGCTGCACGATGTTCGGGCCAACTTCCGGAATTCAGCTGCTAATTGCCATAAGTCGCCTTGCCCTTGATGATGAACCCCTTGCATGTCTTCTTCTTCTATGAGGGGGACTTCAGGTCGTCGTTTATAACATCGAGCCTGAAGAATTGTGACCCGAAAGCCTTACCAAGACGTGGTCTCACGTACTGGAAAATTTGGCGTGGTTGTTGTCGCTATGTCATTGTCGCTCGAGCGATCCCAGTGGAAGGCTTCGATGTATTTCGTTGATTATGTAGGAGACATTAAGCCCGCATACCTGTGTGAGGCACGGTCGACACGACGTTCAGCCAAGGCCGACGCTCAACAAAAATCACATTCCGACGCAGTAACCAAGGTATGGAAGACTGTGAGACCGGTGAGCTCGGTCACGAAGAGGCGGTGCGAGCTGAAGCTCAAGGAGGATTGTCAGCCGGCAAGTTGTGCACCAGTCATGGTTTTGTCCGTCATCATGAAGTGCCTTTCGGAATGACTGAAACAGGTCGATGGAACCTATATTTGGGAACGCAACTGGCAATGCTTCGGTCATCAGCGTGGCTGCAGCTCCGGACTGAGGAGGCTGTGAAGAGAAACTAGCTTGGTGCAGGAATATTGGAAATACCGAAGTCCAAGTTGGCCCGGCCGTCGTCTCGAGGGCCTTATAAAGACGAGCAATATATAATGATAGCGACATAGCGGAAGCTTGAGCGTTGCAAAACGACTCGTTTCTTTTCACTGTCTCCTGCGGCATGTCTCCTACTTCGCATCTACAAGCCTGGTATCCTGATTCACCCTTTGCCGTATGACCCGCAAGCTGTGAGTGGCGGGCTCCCATGAAAGCCGTTCCGTCTTCGTCGAGATGGGGTATTGCGCTCCATCTGCGAGGGAGGCGGCAGCGACGTCTCATATGAATTTCGAGGGTCCCGCCAGAGGTGCATTTGCCGCTTTCAACGTCGCTGTTGGTGGAATTAGCTGTCCTGAAGGCCAAACAGTTGGAATCCCAAGTAGTAAAAGTTTGCTTATTTTCCTAGTGTTACGACCCGTTATGCAGGATAACAGTTAACCGACCCACTTGGGCATCGAGCGGCTAGGACAGGACATTTGTATTGCAGGATCACGGGAACAACAGGGACACGCTCGGAAACGGAAGAACTATGGTACAAGTCACGTGACGATAAGATAACGATCATGTTGGATCAATATGATCCAACACGACTTGGGGACCGAATGATCATTCTGGATCAGAATGATCCGGATCGACCCAAGGTACAAAGGAACATGTTCAGAGTTAGACTTGTATATAGTATGACCCTGAGCCTAGCTCATGGTCAGACCTCCATAGCTCTTCAGCAATCAACTTAGTATTCATCCTCAGGATACTCTCAGCTTACCCTCACTACGAATACTCGTTGAGTCTAAGACTGATCACCTTAGCCTCTGAAGACCTGATCTACTACAAGCCTACGACCTACGACCCAGACCACGACCTCAGTGTACTGTTACTACGTGTCAATCCCCAGCTCCTGTTAGCAGACCCTACTGTCGGATAGCTGACCGTAACACCTAGCAGCCACTGATCACCGCCGATGCCCAAGTCAGTGCAACAACCACCAGTCATTCAACCAGGTCCTTGGAATCTGGTCGAATATTTCACTCGCCAGTTACATCAAATGTACTCATTGCGATCTTGGGGCAAGGTACACTTGTGGGGTTCGGAAGCAGAGATATTTGCGACCCAGAGTGCTCTGCGACGTCAGGGACCGACCACCGCGAGCTCACATCTGTCTTCATTTACTGCTTAATGCTCTAAAGATTACCCGATGAGCTCATGATTGGGGAAGCAACTACAGCGAGCATGGTGGAAAGTATGAGCATCTCGACAACTGGGTGGTGCTACGAACAGACGAGTCGGAATCTGGACGAGGACTTCCGGCTTCTTGATGATCATTCTAGTCTCCGTCGTCAGGGGATACAGAGCCTAAGAAAAGGCCCACTCCGAACTGTACGCTGATGCTGGTGGTACAAAGATTGAGGTAAACGGTCATCGTTCGGAATTGCAACACGATCGAGATGCTTGTGGTCCTGTAACGGGGCCAGATAATCCGCGTTTGCGGGTGCGAATGCAGGAGTCTTGAGATTCACCAGGAGCCGTTGGGAGGAATTCGCGCAGCATGCAGAGCTTGTTAACCCTCTGTTAGAGTGGCAGGTTGTAGGGCGAGCTTAATGTGTCAACTGAGTAGCTTGTCATGTGTGTGAACTATTCGGAAGTTGGGTGCGAACTCCGCAAGTCTTTCACCACGAGTTCCGGCCAGGTGAGAGGTGCCATGGGCGCCGGGAGTATCCTCAAAAAGCAGATCATCCGAGGCGGCAGTCCATCAGAACTATTTCCTGTTCCTCTGTCTTCGTCCACCCTGTTTCGTGGCCGATTGTGCATTCCTGTGCAGGCTTTCTGTGCGGGGTTTTCTTCTACCCTCTGATGGTGATGGTAAGTAGCCCAGTGGCGTTTGACAAGCCTCCAATGGAGGCAGAAGTCTCTCAGGTCACTGGAATACGTGCCAAATACCCGACATTGATGCAGAAGCAGCCAGCAGAGTATCCTGCCGTCGATAAAGCCAGATGCTCACGTCAATGATGAAGCCTGACAGGAACATCAAATAAAGGTCTCGAGTACCGACAACAACACACTTGCAACCGTGATTCCATGTCGTCGTACGGATTGATCAACTGCGTTCGTGACACAGCAAGGCATCAGGGACGCTTTCAGGTCCGTCGTTGACAATGCACCAACCATCCCTCTCCTCAATGTTGTGTCGATTCCGGCTTTTGTGCATTCTCTCGTTTGTGCAGGTAAAACCAGTGTTGATGGACTCGTTGTTAGGCGACAAAGTGATCCACGTGTGGGTGGTCTCGGATTTCAAGTCGTAGCAAGCCAGATCGCCCGGTGTTGCTTCATCTTCGTACTCGAGGGCAAAACATGGGAACCCTCACCAGTGGAACGTGGATACTCGGAGGTAGGTCAAGGTGCCGGCAAGTTTCGCTGGACGTTGGCGAGGATGTGCAGGGCGAATTCGCCGACAACTTGACGGGTTTTTCGAGGACAGTCGCCGTTGTTCGGTGCCCCGAGGAGGAAGCAAGGGAATTGACCATGATCATGCCAACGTCCGAGGTAAGTGCCCTTTGCCTCTGATACCAATGGTGCAGAAAGGCGTCGGATCTGGCTGATCAGGGTTTGCACGATTTTGAAGAGGCTGCGGTAGTGTGCTTGTCGTTGTAAATGTATGAGTTCCCGTGTTGTCATGCGACACAAGGGCGGACTCGCTGGAAGAAGTGAGTACCTGCCGATTCCACACCGCGAAGTCGCTGAGCATCAAACTTTTAGGGGTGCGACTACCTAACCTAGAAAACCACAGGGATCAGAGTTCCGTGTCTCCAATCGCCGCCTAGACTGAGGCGTCGCTCCTTCCCGCACATCCTCTTCCTTACCTAACGTACCTCAGGTACGTAGATAGGTAGGTAGGTGCCTGCCAGACAACCTGGGTCCCTTCCAACATCCACTTCGTGCGTGTGCTGGCACATCCGTCGAACTTCAACTTCGACCGATCAACCTCCTATCGCTGCCAATACCAACCCTCCGCTACCAACAGAAAGGTTAGTCGCTTGATTTAACCACTGGTTACGCCGGCCTTTCTCCTTTGTTTATCACCTCGCTCCATCCTCTTTTCCCTATTGAGATATTCGACCCCGCATGGCCGGGATTGCCCATATCCTCTACATTACATGGCGGTACTGTCCCACCCCAAAGGATCTCCTCTCAGCATTGCACCTGCACCGTTAGAAGCCAAGTTCAACCGCTTCGTCGGCAGCATACTCACCGCTCGTGATCAGGTCTACGAGCGACTTCGGCAACTGGAAGAAGCCTGCGCCCGAGAGCCATACTGCATCAATCCAGTAGATGTTCGAGCCAGATTACCAGAACATGTCCTGAAGCTCGTCGTCAATGCCCTACCCAACGACCTCTTGTCTCTTCCAGTAGGAGACGTCAGCATACCCAAGCTCAGGAAAGCTGCCTCCGTGTGGGATATTGATCCGAAGCGCTTCTTATTCTCTATAGCCTACGACCTTCAGAAACAGGGCGGTACCTTCTTCCGACAGTTGCAGCCTCTCGTCGATCTCTCCTCCGATTGGGACCAGTGTCTTGTGCTACTGCTCGACTGTGCCAAGGTCCGACGCTCGGAACGCCGCCCAGGACGAAGAGGGATTGGTATCACACTGAGCGATATCAAGACCTCCATCCAACGTCTGGAGGCACAGCGTGTCACGAGAGCCACTCAAGAATCTTCCTCAGACGACAAAGAGGAAGAGGAAGATAAGACCAGCGAGACGGGCCTTGAACCTGACGACGAGAACACTACCCAATCTCCAGACAAGTCGTCAGCCGAGGGCCAGACCACAGAGATCACCTCGCCCACGAAAGGCAGCAACGGAAACTTGGACAAGGACACCGCAGGTACCTTTTCTCCAACAGAAGACTTCGAATCAACAGAAGTGGGCAGAGGCGACCCAACCACAAGCTTTTCCAGGCACAGTCTTGACGGCGAAGAAAGCGACGCGGACCCTAGTGGCGGCAGCTCCAGGTACGACTACGACCAAGGCGACGAATTTGCTCCGGCCTACGGTGGAAACGACTTTTTCATAGAAGACGACGGCGGTGACGACTCTGTTGGTCTCGACGACAGTCTCAGTGGCGACGACGTTCTTCACGCTTCTCGTTCGGAAGGAGACGTTAGTGAAGAAGCCGGCTCCAACATTTTGGCTGAAAAGCGAATTTCCAACGGCATCTTCGTCCAAAACTGCCAAGGAGACGCCTTAGTCGCTCGCCTTCCTCTTTTCCTCCATTTGAGAGCTGACAACTCCTTCACCTTCAGCACCAAAGCTGACATCGTCAACAACTGCAGTCGTGGCGACATGACTATGCTCATGGAGATGTGTGCGGATGGACGTCGCGGCGGAAATTCGATCATGGCGGGTTCAGGCATTGAAACGTTGCTGGACACGACAGCCGCAGTCGAAGCTGTGTGGATCAATGCTTCGCTGGGAAGGATTTGCGACGGTCTGGGTCCGCGATTCACCAATCTGGACAGCAAGGAAACGGCCAAGGTCGTTGACGAGGACTACCAGCCGAAGGCACACGTCGTTGAGACCATCGGTGACGCCGACATCCTACTTCTACCTATCCTCCTCGACGGAAACCACTGGGTTCTCTGCGCAGTTGACCGGGCTTTAGACGACGCCACGACCGTCGACATTTTCGATTCAATGGCATCAACCGGGCATACAGAGCAAACTCAGAAGATCGTGGACGCCTTCTTCGCCGTTTATCTACCCAGCTTGATACCAGGTCTACAAGTCCAGCAATGCGCATGCACACAGAAGCAGAATGCTGCCGACTCCGGCATACACACAATACTGTTCGCTATCTCAGCGGTCCTGAAGAGGCCTCTCCCAACGACCCTCCATGTTGGGCTATGGCGTCAGATTCTCGCGGCCTGCTTGGGCGGGAGTACGGAGGGCTGGGATTCCTTACTCTCGTGGGACCCTCATGCCCCGTGGGAAAACAGTATGAAGCTCACGAACGATGTCTGGATTGGCGGAGACATGAGCACCGGAGAATTGGACCCAGTCGTCTTGGCCACCAAACTGCGGGAGTAGCACTCCTCACGCGTGGATCTTCTCGAGCGACACGTGTCGGACTCAAAGACATTATCTAACACAGTCTTGTCCGCTACAGTCATGATGATTGCCCTGTTGAGAAGGACAGAAGCGCATGAAAATGACACCGAAAAGCGCTTGAAGAGAGTCGAGAAGACGTCTCGCTTGGAGTTTGGCCTGGTCAGTGTAGGCCAGCTGTCGCTAACAGCGGAGAGAGTCGAGGGAACTCGGGTGCAACTCGAGAAGATTGTCACCGGACTCGAAGGACTCGCTGGAGCTATACGTGCTCGTGTGGAGTTATTGGCCAAGTGCCGTGAGAATGCTTCAAAGTTTGGTGTTTAGTTATTATGGGTGCTCAGCATATGCATGGTTAATGGAACGGGCGCATGAAAGGCGCATCTGGCATGTTATTTTGTGTTGGACAGCAGAAGTATGTAGATATTCTCAATCAAGTCGACGGCCCAAGCAGCTCTGAAGGACAAGTTTGATGTGCAACAAACGCAATGATCTGGCCGATTTCAGAGAGCGCACTGACTTCTCTGCTGCGTTATTTTTGTTTATTGTCTACGTCTTGCCTTTGTGGTCGCCCAATTACTCCCGGGGCACATTTCGTTGAGCTCATGGCAGGTAAATAGCGTCTCTCGTTCAACTTCTCCATCCAAACGGCGTACCATGCCTGCTAAGCCTCTGAGACTATCCCTGATCGTTCACGACATCCTGGGTCATTCAGAATCGTCGTACCCATCTTGGTCCCAGACACTTGGGACGCCACTCCTGTTGCGCCGCATCAAGCTCGCTCAGGATTCCGTTTGTGTGAAGGGCAGCGTCGGTATTCATGCTGCACCTGTGACGGAAGCGAGCATGAATGTTGTTCAAAGATGGACCTGAGCAGGGGAAACAATGAGTCATGCTAGGGATAGGGTAGAAGGCAGACCATTGATGGCAATGGTGCCGGCTCCATGGTTGCGATGGAAGAGGAGGGATATGCAGAGCGGACCGGACAGTGAGTAGCCTACCGAAACCTTCTCCAAGGCTTATTTGACTATCAGCAAGCATCTATGGATCAGGATTGGACTGAAAGGCGTACGAGCAAATTTCTCTCGGTTGGCTTTGGTTTTGGTGCTGATAAGTTGGATGGCCGAGCTCGTTGTGCTGGGGCCCTGTGCAGGATTGGAATGTTCAAAGGGGAGGTATAAAACGAGAGACCACAGGCGAATTTGAGTGTCTACCTTCAAAGGCAGCGAGATGCTGCCTCAGAATACTCCGAAGCCAAGATCGCGGTGGAAAAGAGAGTGGAGGGTGTAAAGTAGGTTTGGTAGATGCGCAGACCAGCAACGGCGGGCGGGTAGCTGTTGGCGATGCTGCTTCGGACATTAAGGTTGTTGTATTTGCGAGAGTTTCAGCGGTGTAGGCCCTGTGGCTCTAGCGCTTATAGCGGGCGAGAACTGAAACTGCATCACGAAGGAAGGGGTTGATGCGAGATCACGTCGGTCCCAACCCATCAATCTGTTCTTAAAAGGGCCCCCGAGACGTGGCAAAAGGCAGCCGCATGTCAATTCGGATTTTCCTGGTTCATTCGCACACCAAGTTCATAGGAGCTGGCTTATTTGATCTCTGATGCATCGCCAAAATAGCAGGGAGTGTCGGGTGTTGAGAGCCTGTCAGCGTCGGGTTTTGTGGCGTTGTTCGGTGCCAGTGCTGGAGGGCTTGGTTGGGAATCAGAAATATTCTTCAATTTCATGTCGAGGCACGCAGAAAAAGGGGTAAAGGGACGTAGCATGGATGGCGACGGCTTGAATCCAGTGACAATCACGCAGCAATTGACTCGCTGGCTGAGATACTGTTCGCCAAGACCCTCCATTTGGTGATTTCAAACCGGGCATCTGGAATACACCGTAGCAAGCCGATTCCTCTGTTGCTTTCGAGAGTGGTAAGGTGCATCGCCCCGTTGGTGGCACCGCGCAACGTCAGAGGGACGTCAAGTACCTACCTAGTTAGGTCGAGGTTGAGGTCGATGTGGGAGAGGTCGAAGGTGAGGCTGGTGGGTTCAGGGCGCGCGGAGGTGGCTGTTGATCTCGCCCCGCCTTCAGGGAGAGGGGCTTACAGTGGCAGCGCAGGGGAGAGGTTGGTCCTGGTCAGTTAAGGTTGCTCGCTTGGCCACCTCCCCAGTGCCTTGAAGGCCAAGGTACCTACCGATTTCACAGCCAAAAATCGGTAGGTACCTTGGTACCTAGTGTACATTTCTTGCTCAGTGGGGCTAGCCAACCAGGTACATTGTCCGGGGCAGCATGTACCAGGCACAGAACACCTCAGGTCCATTGGTGTCAATTCAGCAATGGATGGTGCCACCCCGCAACGATCTAGCGACACCTCTCCTAGCCAATTCCCCATCCTCCGCCCGCGACACTTCGCGATGCAATAATTATCACTGTGGTGCTCAACCTTGCGACTCGAGCTGCATGCCTAACAACCTCCCCGATTTGCTACCGATCGCGCCGCACCGCACCGCGTTCGAAAGGGGCAAACGCGGGCAGCTTGGCCCAACAAGTCGAAGGGCGACATTTGAGTCGCATGGGTTCGCCAGCCTGATGGAGTCAACATCACAGAGCGGGTATGCATGATAGAGACACACTCCAGTAGTTGATGCGAGGCGACCACCGGATCTTCCCTCCATAGGCATCTACGTCGGGGTGCGCCGAGTTGAGCAGCCAGCCGTCATCGTCGCGAAATTAGGCCTCCATGTACCTTCTGAAGCGTGCGTCGCAGAGCCTCAAACTTGTAAACCTACGCCTTCAGGCATGAGGCGGTCGGCGGGGTAGTTTCGGTGACCGCATACCGGGTTATGGTTGGGGTTGAGCATGCGTGCCTTGATTGCGCAGACGGGACATTCGGGTGCGTTGTCGAGAGGAATGAGGTGGGCTCGGGGCAACTCCGTGAGGCAGTGCAGACGGATTCGGAACTGTTCATCAGGTCGTGTACGATCGGCTGCAGCTCGTTCGAGGCAGATATGAAGGCTGCGAGGTTGGACAGAGGTTCGTGGTGCAGACAGAGAGATTTCAGCAGCGCCGTCTCCTGATACTGGACAAAAATGGTCAGCCAGCTGTCCGCCAGGGGTGAGCAATGGCAGAATGGGACTTGGCCTGTTGGTCTTGGAGGGAGCAAGCAAGCATCACGCTGGCTGAGCGTTGGTAGTTGCCACGGGTCGCTTGCGAGGATTGTGTGATTCATGCTGTCGGAGGGCCGAGCGGTGCAAGATGCGAAATTGGAGATTGAAGAGGCAATTAGAATTCTGTTTCGGGGATTGAGAAAGACGGCTGCGCTTCGACTTGCGGGGAACAGAGGGTACCTCCCGATTTCCAGGCGCTCAATCGGGAGATATCCACCACCAGCCCCCCGACTACACTACAGGGAAGCAGCTGTGTGCCTCGGACTGCTGCCAATCCGGCAGATGGTCGCGGCACTGAATAGAAGGGCGGCGTTGACTTCTATCATTTCCCATTGTCGCTTGTTCCTCTGTCTCTCCATCCCCATTCAACTTCATCAAGCATCTAGCGGTCACGCGAAAAGAAGGGCAAATCCCAGCGAAACGACTGCGGCAACCAATCATCTTACATGTTTGGCGCCATGGCGAACCTCGATCCCCGCACCAGCTGCGTGTCCCACCAGCTCTGCTTCCAACCTCCCCCCGGCCACCAACGAAAGATAATTCGCCGACTCATTGGATGCCCGGCAAAAGGAAGAGGGCATCACCGACAGGCCCTTCTACGGCTGACGAGGTAGGCTAATGATTGCTGCAAATCGACGATGGCACCCTTGCCGGGCACCGTTTATCGTTCGAGGCTGCGACGCTGCATCTTCGCCCACCACAAAAACCGATTATTCAAGCGAATACAGCAAACAATGTCTGCATAAATTGCCGTTCAATTGCCGTTCAAGAGCCCCTGCGTCGTTCCTCTGCCCGCGACAAGAACGCCTCCCAATGCAGCGAAGCACCACGCCTGCGCTGCAGGCAAACACGGCTACTTCGTCCGCACCAAGAAGCAAAGGCGCAAACCCCCACCCGTTGAATGCAATGTGATTGTTAGAAGTTGACAAACATAAGGGTCACCCAGTGTAAGGCAATCGCACCGCCTTCTTGGGATGTACGGAGGGAAATCGTCCAGCATTCTCGCCGGCTGAGCATGCACGTCGAGCAGGCTGTGACGATGCGCAGCGTCGCGTTCCATTCTCCCCTGAACCTCCGCTTGGATGATGAATGCAGTATGCCCTGTGTCAGATAAGGCTATCCGAATATGGATATGTCAGGCACAAGGATTGCATATCCAAAGTATGCATATAACACCTATATCTCCGAATATTCCGATGTCGGATTCCAGCGAGAACACACCGACTTTTTCTATCATCATCAT
>NW_026517630.1:0-18305 GCF_026319265.1 Colletotrichum chrysophilum | reverse complement strand
GGAGGAAACGCGTCGGAGTAGTGGTCGTCGGCCAAGGACTGAGACGGGCCAACGGCGATGTGGCGTCTGTGGGAACACCGGTCATAATGCGCGAACATGTCAATTTGTTGAAGAAACGTCTAATGAAGAGGTTTCTGAGTAGTTTTAATTGATTTATAGTTTTTTTGGTTATTTGGTGATTATATTTATAATGTGGTTGTGGTTGGGTGTTCGGCTCGCTTGTCTGTTCGGCTCGCTTATCATGTACGTTAGAGATATTATATTATTATTTTTGACTACAAAGATATAACTAAATTGTTACTAAATATATAGTAAATTAGTTCTTTTTTAGATACTTAATATTATTAATCATAAAGGTTATATTAATTAAATAAGAGATATATATAAGATTTATCTTAGAAAATTTTAAATTTAAACTATAGTATAATAGGGGGCTACTTCTACTAGTTTAGATAAATAGTTTAAAAATTCCTTTTATATACCTTATAACTTAGTTATAGAGGTTATACTCCCTCTATATATTTCCCTATTAGAGTTATATAGTAGTTAATAAGGTGCGCCTCTAGGCGGTAAACTGCGAAGAAGAAAAGTTAGAAGGGAAGAAAGATTGCCTCCGCTCCAAATCTTCCTTTGTCTCATACTTCAGCTATCTTTACTGATTGTTATGCAAAGTGTTGTAAGATACAATAGAGCCTCTATCAGTCTCAAGACGACTGCAATGAGTGCCTCGTGGTCTGCGTCAAGAGCACAGTGCTTCCAAACGTCCGACAGCTCGGGGTCCCACAGCTCGAGAGTCTTTGAAGAACACACTCGTCAAAGACTAGACCGATGGCCGATGCAACAGTAGCAAGGCGCCTTTCAAGTCCAGCAATGATGTGAGGAAGGTCCATGCGAGCAATTTCAATGCCAACCAAGCCTCCAATGGTAGCAGGACCAGAAACGGCAACCGAAACGACGAGCAGAATAGCGCAGGCAGTAACAAGGACAGCGAACTGAAACGTCTCATCCGCCACGACTTCGACTATCTGGAATGTGAGGTCTCCCTGGCAACCCGCAATGCTGTCATTGTGCATCCGTCTGTTCGAAGCCAACGAGATGGTCAAACACAGTCTCAAGATCAACATATAATTTCGACGGCATTGCGAGGAACCTGCAGAAACTGCACCGCTATCGACATCCCAGTGCCTGTGTAATAAGATTTCATCACTCTCGCTTGCTTGAATTACCAGCCAGATCACTACGGACCATACTTTGGCGCCCTGATCCAGGATCCCTGCACCTCCAACGGCCTTGCCAGCATGGCTCGGATTGACGATATGGGTGAGACCGAGATGAATGAATGAAGAGCGGCACCAAAGGGTCTATCGGGGTAGGAGAACGCGCACAACACAACACTGTCCAGTGCCGTACTTAAAAAGAGTAAAGATGATACCTTTCGTCCGGAGCAGGGGCTCTTTGAGACAAACAAGCATGTCAACAACCAGCAGAGCCTTCTTACTCAGAGGGAGGCAGACTCGAAAAACAAGAACAGGTTCATTGTCTAGTTACGTAGCCAAGTCAAAGCTGAGGCCAATGATGCAAATAAGTACTCGCCAAGGGCTTTTAGTCAGTCAGCTTCATTATTAGGGGCGTCTGGGGAGCGGTGAAGAGGGCCTCCGTGACTCGATGTTTTCCACGGGGGTACAGCCAATGACTTCGGGCCTTGTTTAGACGTTTTGGTAGCAAGAAAGGTCACAAAACAGGTGGCACTGCTTTTTTCTTTGAAAGTTACGTTGATGGATCTAAACTGCTACCTCTGTCCTCCCAGTTCTCAGAGGGCTACTCATGAAGAGTAATGATAACCATGGCTCATGAAGAGCACAAATGACTGCTACTCATGAAGAGTACGATTCATATGTAATTTCGCCCACGTGACCGTGTTTCCGTTGTTGCCAGCGGGCGTGATGACTTCTGTAAGAGTTCCGACCGCCCATGAGCTCATCGCTTCCGAGCCAGGGCACGAATGCGGTCGTAGTGATCGTAAAAGTTGTCACCCTGGTAGCCGTATGTTTTCCAGGGCTCATTATCCTCGACAATGCGAATAGAATACCTTCCATGGGAAGCTCGCCTCTTCTCGGTCGACGGCTCTGTCGTCTGACGAAGCTTCGCTTCAGGCCTTCCAAGATTCCCGCAATTGGAACGCGTGATCTGATTGCTCTGCTGCTTGGAATCAGACGGCGTCTTCTGTGCTTCCGTAATCTTTGGTGTCGTCACGGTCTGAAGAGCAAGATGCTTCATGGCAGACGCCAGTGTCGCGACAGCATCTCCCGTGGGCGTTTCGGCTTTCTTGCTGGCCTTGGTGATCGTGAGGCTCTTGAGCGCTTGCACTGAACGCTCCGCCGTCTTCTTGTCCGCGGTAATCTTCATAAGCTTGATTCTGAGAGCTGCGCGCTCCGTGTAGAGGTCCCAAAGGTGCTCCAATGAGGCGGTCCAGGACTTTGCGGAGCTTCTGGAGATGATGGAAGGAGTCTGTCGCATTGGATGGCCCGATGATGGATCCTGCAAGATGTTAAAAGCTTCTCCGATAAGGAGATCTTGTTTCTTGATGGCCTCCTGGTAGGCGTTGGCTTCGATCTCGAGTTTCGTGACGGTCGTTCTCAAGACAGAAAGACTTGTTCGTATGTCTTTGGGTTCTGTAGGGTCTAGGCCTTGCGTTCGTCGCTCTTGCATGTTCTTGGCGGTGTATCTGGTGTCCGAGGTGAGTTATCAGCATGAAACCTTACTCCAAGAAATTGAACGTACCGGAGGAGACGAGAAGATGTAGCCTTTTCGCAAGGATTCTTCGGCTCAGACGCCATGGTAGAGACACAGCGGCGGTCGCTGGGTCGCTGAAGTATGGATGGAGTAGCAATGATGGAGACCACTACCTTTCCGGGGAGCGTGGCATGTGAAGAGTCTGCCTCGCGTCCATCAATAGGTACCTAAGGTACGCGAGTTCCAGTCGCAGTACGGAAGAACGTTAATACCAGTGCCTATTGAGATTACCTATTAGGCTCGGGTGACGGCTAAGTTACTGGTGCGTACTGGATGTGGCCGGTCAGAATGCACTTGAGCTTCAGGGTGGGGCACCCAACCGCGAATCCTCCACGTAAAGATGAGCAAAACGATGGCAGACACGGAAGCAAAAAACCATTCCAACCCATTTTCTATTAGAAAACAAAAAATGAAGCTGCAAAAAAGAGATACCAAATTGAGTAGGCAGGTCAGTACGACTTTCGAATGTTAGTACCCCGCCAGGCAAGATACCTCATTCACATGTGTCGAGTGAGCCCGAGCTACCCGTAGCAACAAAAACACAACCAACTAGGCCAAGTGGCCCAGTGGCTGGCGAAGCCCCGATTTGGTGACAGATTCCAGAACGTACCCAACTCATATACCATACCACAAGGTGGTGCCGGCCTATGGGGAGCTTTGAGCGGCAGGATGCCCCACTTCTGGGGACTTCACCTCACCCGGTGTCGCGTGTGCTTCGAGTCGGGTTTCTCTCAGTTCCAGAAGGCGCGTACTTCGGCTGCTTCGATGTTCCTACCTCCTGGGTCGGCCCTGCCGCAGCCCTTCGCCGGAAAAATATCTTCTCATTCAACTCACCCAAGCGTCAACGGCTGTTTTTCTTCCACACCCACCGCGTGAGTGCACGATCTCAACTTCGTCCACTTCCAACGTTGTCGTCTTTGGTTTCTCCCGTCATCGTCTCTAGTCTTCCTCTTCGTCTTTTCGACCTGATTTTCATTCGCATACTTCCAGCACGCTCGACTGCAACGACTGCCATTTTGTCCCAGTCACCATTGTTCAGGTTCCTTCCCCCTATCGCGAAGTCTTTTACCTCTAAGCAACTTCACAAAGGTAATTTTTGATACTCGTAAGCCTCAAATGCAAGCCCGCTAACCTTCTACTCAGTTCACATTGATATCCCTCACATCAATATGTCGCAGTCCAACCTCAACCCTGGCAACCTCTCCTTGATGGAGAAGTCCATGATGATTGATGGCTTCGCCTTCACAATCCATCTCGAGACTAAGCACAAGAACTTGGCCAAGCATCTCATTGATACCGGACATCGGGTTGTGTTCCGATTCGTCTTCCTCGACCCCGACCATCGCCCGTTCCACACCAGGAAGGAGAAGTTTGCTGCCAGACTTACCAGCATCATCCGAGCGGCTCTGACAAACATCCACGCATACGGTCTGGAGCCCAAGGACGTGGAGAAGCCCCGATTCTGGCCCATGGCTCGAGAGCTGCTGGCAAATGACTCGATCTTTGCGTCTGCCACCAATGAAGAGACTCGGGAGTGAAAGTATCTTGTCGAGCTTTACTACGCTGCCTGGCTGAAGTATGCCAAGGACCACCCCCACAGCACCAAGGGCTTTGTGGCCAGTCCCGTTGGCACCAACTATGTCTTTTGGGATCTCCATCTTGCCATAGCTGACTGGAGTGCCGTCACGGGCGGCGATTTCCGCGCCACGGTCGACAACAGAGGCTTCGAGATTCTCGAGGAGCGCGAGCACAAGGCCGCTGCCGCCCAATACTATGCTCAGCTAGAGGGCGACAAGAAGTTCAAGGACGCTTCTCTTGCCAAGTGGAGCTCCGGCTGGGACATGTGCATGCAGATGATGATGAGCCGATCTGAGAATGTCTTGCAGCAGGAGCGGGAGATGATGCGTCGCTCCGCCATGGACAACATTGGCCGTGACCGTCAGATCAGAGACATGGAGAGAGAGATCAATGAGCTCAAGGCCCGTCTTTTCAAGTACGAGGCGATTTCAGCGAATGAGGACGCCGGTGCTGCTGTTCTCGACGATGAGAGCCTCGCCAAGGATACGGCGGTCACCGTCGTTAAGGGACAGCCCCAGACCGGTGAGGGCCACACCGACGATGATGATGTCACCATCAAGACCGAGAGCACTGCATACCACCACAGTGTTGCCCAGAAGAGCCCCGAAATGAAGGACACCGACAAGGACACCGACGAGGATACCGACAAGGACGAGTCCAACAACTCCAAGTCGGTTCGAGACGAGACTGAGGTTATCGACCTGACTGATGATTGAACGATATCCAACATATCAATGACTCGAGACGTGCTTTCCTATTTAGACTCGTCAGGTCTCTACTAGAAGGAGGTTAGTACGAACCTGAAATGTTGAAGGAAGGTTAGCATTGGACTTTTTGTGCCTGCCCAGAATGGGGAAGTAGTCATCATGGAGGGGTTGCATTGCATTACATGAGCTTGTAGAATAGACATCAAAAATAAAGTCATTGTGGCATTTTCATCGCCACGACCCTCGACGATAGGTGGCAATTAACAGCGCAAGAAAACGAACAACCTGAAGTCGCGACCACCTCAAGCTTGGGCAAGATGCACCGTGACACTATCTAGGTAATGTGCTTGTGGGTCCGAAGTGGGACCCACATCCCAATTAACGTAAGGTACCCTACCTTAGGCCATCTAACCGCATGCCTTCCATTCACATCCCCTTCGTCGGACCGTCCTGATCCATCTTCTCCTTCCCAACTTCCATCTCAGCCTTGGCTGAAAGCTCACCATCGCCATCAATCTTCAATCGCACCTTGGCCACAGCCGTTACTCGCCACGGTCTGGACCAGACGAAGACCCACCCAGCTCGAAATGATGGCTCTGTCATCCGCTCCCGCCGATCTCCCCGGCTTCAGCCTCGACGGTTCGTTCAAACTGACATTCTTCTACGACGGCGATGAGTTGCTCCCCATTCTGCATCTCGACACTCACACAACCATCGGCGCTTTTGCGTTCCGTCTCACCATGATAGTTGACGTCGTTACTCAACTTGCTTGCGATGAACCCACTCTGAGCCTCCACACCGTCAGGTTTTGGGAGAAGGCCAAGGAAAACCTTCGCGATGATCTTGCTATATCAGACGCCGACCCCAAAGTCCTGGTTCGTCTCGCATACCTCATCGACACATACCAGCGAGGCTGGGAGCAGCACAGAAGCACCCACCCCAACGAAGCTGCAGCCTTGCTTGAAGCCCCTCTCGATTACTCATCTGAGGCGAAGGATGTCCATCAGCTCCACCAAGCTATGCACGACTAGGAGATCGTGCGGCAAATGAACATGGCTTTTGCCCAAGCTGACGTTGGTCTACCTTCTCCCTCGTCCACCCACAATGACACCGACACGGATGAGTCTACTGATGACGATGAGACTGATGACGACGACGAAATTCACATGAGTCCTGCCATGCGAAAGCTACACAGGGTCAAGCCTGCCACCATCCGCGAGGCAGAGCAGTATGTCAACAAGCTTGATGTCTCTGATGAGGACAAGGCCATGATCAAGAAGCACTGTGTCGCTATCCTCCGCGTGCAGAAGAAGGCTCATGAGCGAGATCATGAGAAGGCACACGCCAAAGGCTACCGTCAGGGTGACAAGTCAGGCCGCAAGATCCTGAACCAACAGATGCAGGACGTACTCGACATGAACCGTGAGAATCTGGGGAGGGTCAAAGAGCTTGAGGCAGCGATCAAAAAGGAGCAGGCAAAGGTTGCTGCCGTCACCCGCGAGGCTGCCCTCAAAGGTATTGAGCCTCCCTACGCACGCGCTGCCGCGGTGAAGAGAGCACGTGCTCTCACCAGCCCAAGTGGTAGCACAGTGGCGGAGGCGATTTGCATTGATCAAGATTGAAGGTAAGTTGACACTCCAAACGGAAAAGAGAGGATCAAAGACTAATTGTGAATGACGCAGGCTTTTCCCAACGAGGCAGCACAAGCACAAAGAAATGTGGCATCCCTGCCATTGCGGTCGACAAAGAGTTGCACAAGAAAGAAACTGGCTAAGCGAGATGTACTCGGGAGACTTTTGCTTTCTACTTTCCACACATTCAGTATCTCACAGAGATGATGTCTTTGGATGCCATTGCCGCCAGCTATTTGGGGCTGAACTCCGACTTGATATGGGGGTACATGGCTGATGGGAAAGACGTATGGATTGAAGATAGGCTGGAAAGTTGAAGTTCAAAGTATGAAGATTGGTTTTGAAGCTACGTGGTGGAATAGGACGACAAGTGCAATAAGTTCGCCATGGTTTTGACATCATAAGACTTGACGCCTTTGATAAATAGGTTGCCCCGGTGCTGTGTATTTTGCTTCCTATTGATCACTGAATTAGCGGCGAGCACCTGCCTTCCAGAATCTGACGGGTTTTCTGCCTTAGGCCTTTGGGCGGCCTCGACATGCAATCAGAGGGCTACGTAGGTACCCAGGCAAAAGCCACACATTCCACTTCCTCCTCACCCCCTCCTACTTTCTGCATTCTTCACCGCCAGGACAAGCGCCGCAATCCTCTCCGACAAATCTCATCCCAATCAGACATCTTTCGACACCGTACCTCCCGATCACACTTCATCAACTACAACTTCCGCTACTGCACACAACCGCGCATACACTCCTCCACTGTTCTCACTTAACCATCTGGGAATACCCTGCCTGCGTATGTTGACCTGATTTCATTCACATTGTGTGCGACACAAATCCCTCTAACTGTCAACGGAACAGCAGCAATGACCTGCTCGCGGGCTCAGAGACGAGCCCCAGAGCGCAACGAGAAGCTTCTCCGTCTAGATGGCAAGGGTGTTCAGTTTCCTCCCGGACCCTGTCTAGGTTCAGACAAGATCGCGGCTATGGCCATGCGCATTCTTCGTTTGGAACCTTCCGAACTCAGTCCCAAGCCAGACAATACGGACTTTGAGTTCACCTTGTGGCAAATCATTCTTTACACCACGCTAGTCGCCGATCACGAGAAAGAGATCGAATTCAACTCCCATCCCTTCTGGTCCAGGGTTCTCGACAGGTGCCTTGGCAGCGCTCTGTTCGGAATGCCTCTTGTATCAAAAGAAGTTTCAAAGCATGGCAGGAGCGTCAAGAATGCTATCTTTCGGATTGTCAACGCGTACCGAAAGGCTCGGAGGAGTTACGTTCAGCTACACATGGATGAAGACAATTCGCAACCTGACTTCACCCTGTTGGGTCACTTGGACGAACTTGAGGAATTCGAAAAACCTCATCTGCGTAACCAAAGACAAAACCGCCGAAAGCTCCGAAATGGCAATCGCGATGTCCCCCAGATTCTGGAAGATAACGCAACCCTGACCGCCTACGGCCGTTCGGTAAACAATGCACCATGCGCCAACGATGCCAATTCCACCTAAATAAATTGCCTCTCGCGAACACAGGTGAGTGTACCAAAAAGTCTTCCAGTGGCACGAAGCTAATGGTTCAAAGGGTTCCGTTGCTGGAGAGGATCCAGCCTCTGGAAATCGGCAAAAGATACATTCGAGGTAGAAGACGAGAGACCGTATAGGCTGAATGAGAATCCTTTGATACTGTCCTACTACCGGGGTAAAAGAGGAATGGAAACCTTAGCAGATGAAAATTCCTAGGAGAACTTACTCCATGAGCATAATTGATTCCCGGGTTAAGGGAGCCAATACTAGCAGCCATCCTGGCTGCGGAGTAATGCATTCATTTGAAAACGCGGCAGCCTCAGGGTTCATAGATGGGTAGAAGGAATATCTCAGAAAATCGCAATGGTACTGATAAAATGAAACACGCAGTGCCTTCAAAGCCTATTACAAGCGTTTGGTGCTTGAGAAAGTGACCGAGGCAGCCGCCTCTTTTAGTATTGGGAATCAACAGTTACATCTTCGATGTCATTTGAACATACGAAGACCTTTGCCAGCATTTGAATGGCATAGGTTTACATACCCAAAACAAGCACGCAAAATGCGTGGATCCGAACTCAGCGATTCGACCCGGTTGGGGATAGACTGAGCCATTTCAGTTCAGTTATAACGCAGGCAATGACTATGCCGCTTTCCTTCGCGATAAGAAGCCGAACTCTTAATTAATACCTACGTAGAGCGGCAAGAGTGTCTCTAATTGCAGCCACGAAGCTAAGTTGAGATACGCGAGGGGGAACCTAGTTGTGTAAATGCCCCAAAATAGTCATTCGCTGATGCAGAGCACTTCAAAAAGTAGGATGAAGCTCTCCATGTGACGGCTTTCGCACCAGACTGTTGTCTTAGCCATATTTCGAACTTGACCCTCGGGGGTTACCCGGGCTGCAATGTCAAATCCAGGTAGTTAAACCGTTTGAACAACCATGTGCTGAATGCAAGATGGTTTCAGACTTAAGTATTGTTGCTGTGGGCACGGCGGCGCTGCTCAAAGGCTTGTGGTCAGCCAATCGTCACGAGATACTTTGGCATTGAAGGTCCAGGATGGATGGCATTGTTCGTATATCGAGGCCTACATTCATCTATCATAGCTATCTAATAATGCTAGATTACCGCAGGCTCGGAGGGACGCATGCGTGTGAAAGACCCGCGCTGCTGAATTCGACAAACAAAGGACCCGCATATTCGGGATAATTGCGACAGAGGAGACCAAATTGACAGGAAACGAGACAAGACCATCACCGATGTTGGAACCTTCGGTGTGCGTTATGACACGATGTTTGGGCGGACGCAATTGGACATGCCAGTTCCCTATGCTACTTCTGGTCTGTAACCCTGACATTCGATAGCCCAAACCTCATGACAATCGTGAAACGGTCGTTCCAACCGTATTCTGAGTTCCTTCTTCCATGCGCAATAGCCACTAGGTATCAAAAGCCCGTCTCCAAGTCGTCGCTGATACATCACTGCGGAATCGCCTCCAGCTCGTTGAGCCCATCCTCGGAGATGCCTCTGTCCTCGAAAGCCTCGATAGCCGACATTGCATACATGCCGTCCTTCTTCAAGCCATCACTCTCCTTCTCCAAGTCATCATTCTCCTTCTTCAAGTCCTCATTCTCCTTCTCCAAGTCCTCATTTTCCTTCTTCGAGTCCTCATTCTTACTCTGCAAGATAGTTGCCTTCTTCTCAGCTGCCATGAACTTGTCGCGAGAGGTAAGATGCTCCTTCTTCTAGATTTCGGCATCCTTCTCGTGGAGACGAAGCTTCTGCTGCAAGAGCTCTCCCTTCTTGACCTCCTGAGCCAGAGCCTGCTTCGCAGCCAGAGTCTTTTTGCCGCTCACAGTCATCAGGTCTTGAAGCTGGCCGAGGACGCCCCACATCTCTCGCAGCGCGAAATCGAATCGCTGGCGGGTAGCGAGCGCAGCCTCTGTCTCATTCTCGCGAGCGACAGGAACAGGGGGGTCGACGACGTCGGCGTGGAGAACGTAGTGATTGCGGGCGATGCGGTAGTTTTCGACGATGCGCATGACGGCTTGACGCATGGTGAGGCCCTTGGCGACATGCTCGCGTTGGGCAATTCTGTCGAGAGTGACGCTTCGTGTGACTATGCTCTGATAGGCAACTGTCTTGGGACCGATATCGGGGTAGTGCGTGCTGATACCGAGAGCTCCACGCGCGAAGTAGGTGATGCGCTTCACGACCAAGAGCTGACTGGCGCCCTGGTGACGCTGGCCAGAGTCGAGCTGGCAAAGACGGAGGGCGGACTCGGCGATATTGTCTGTGCCAAGCACAGGGCCGGCGGCCTTGAAGGTCAAGCCGGGCACGCGAAGGAGCTGGTCGAGATTGAAGTCGGTCATTTTGGAGTCTTGCTCACGACGTGTTAGCTGTCTCGAATGTGCATGGTTATGGGGCAGCTTACTCGGGTATCTCGGGGAATTTTCGGACGACAATCTTGAGCTGAATCTGATCTCTGCTCGACAGATGGAAAGGATCGCAGACACGGTGGTTGTGGTGTTGAGGTGGAAATTTGAAGTTTTGGCTCCTCCTGGTATCCGGATCTCACCTTGCGCTTGGGTCACGTGTTGTCAACGTCGGCGCGATTACAAGGCCGGTGCAGGATTGGAAACCCTTCTAAAATATTTCTTATCTTCGATAGCCCAGACCTTTGCCGCTGAATTTTCTCTCAGCGCAACTACGGGAGCGTAGCCCTCCCACCTGCCCTCACGCTTGCCCTCTTAAGCTCCTGCCCTGCTGGAATAACCTCACATTAGCTCCAGTTCACTTAGCTAATCCGCAAAGGGCCCTAAAGCTGCGGCTGGTTAGCGAAGAGCTCTCTTATATCGTTTTTGCGCCTTGACTTTAGTGGTTAAGGTAATAGATGTGTGACTCCCTCGCTGCGCTTCGCCTCAGGAGCTGCGCTCCAGATTGAGCGAGATCAGAACCACCCGTGAAGTGCGTCCTCAACTTCTGCTGTAGCAGTAGATTGATAAGTAGAAGCGACGCCTCACAGAGCTCATATTCACCCAAACTCTTGCTTAGACACAATACTTCACTTTAAGTCTGCCAAATCAGCAGCTGTAACTTGAAGTGTAGGTGGTAACATATAAAGCTGCAAAAAACAGTGAAAAGAATCACAAAAGGAAAGGATTTCACACTTCGACCTTGGGCCAGTATTTCAAGTCCAAGCCGCCTGAGGCGGGAATCGAACGCTCGACCCTAGGCCATGCCTGTTATCTAGAAGGACTTTCCCCAATCGGATGCATCCTGTGACCACTAGACCTTAGAACTCTGGCAGATTTTGTTGATAGTTTGACTTAAAGCCCAGCCCGAAGGGCGGGCGTGCGCTTGGCGCTTGGAGCGGCTGCTGGCTCTTCGCAGTCTGGCTTCATTCACCATGACGTGGATCGCCAATGTGTGGGTCGCGACGACCAGAAGGTGAGGTCTTCTGGCGGTAGGACAGCCTACCTTACCTAACTGAGCCCGACCTACTGCTCGTTCACTCAACGGCTTGAAGGTGAATTCAGGCGAACTCAAGGTGAGATTGAAGATGCCCCACGTGGGTCTACGGCTCTCCAGCATCTGTAGATAAATCTCGTTTCTGAGCTGCCTGAAGCCTCTCTCTTCTTTCTTTCTCTACACAAGGATGCTAACGTGGGAACCTTCTTCGCCACGTCCTCGATTGCTACCAACTCTGAGCAACGACTTCCACCTTCCCAAGCCTATCGCCATTCCTCAGCGCGACTTTCGTCACACCTCTCCTCAGCTTCGTCCCGCGTTGATACGGTCCTCTCGTCCTCAGTCGACCCTCCTCCTGGGATACTTCTATCAGTCGGCCACGCTTTCTCTCCTGCGTCCTACCCACACCGACGTCCGTCACTGTCGTCCTGTCAAAATGAGTGAGTATTATTCGCCGTACTCGCACTCACACTTCGCGCAACACGTCAGCTAATTCTGTTCAGGCTGGCGTCTCATCGACATGTCCCAGCTGGAGTGCTGCAGAGAGGCTGATGGGTCCTTCTTCGGCAAAGATGCGCCTGCGAAGCTGCTCGACCAGCTTCTCCACATCAATAAAAACTATCGACCTTACAGTCTCTCCCAGTCTTCCCTCATCTTCCGGCAGTTATTCTTTGTTGAAACCGTTTTCAAGGTCCTACGCGGGCACCCAACAAAGGACTTAACCGACGAATCCTTCCTCAAGAGACTCACGAAGGCCCTCTCAAAAGACCGCACCGGCGCTCGGCTCAACAAGGAACATGGCCTGGACGTGGCTAGGGCTGTCGCTCGTGTCGTGAAGAAGATGTGCGACAGCCGGACCATGTTTGAGAATCGCCCTCCTCCTCCACCCACCCTTGCTGAGCCCACCGACACGGGAGCCGCCAAGACCCAGACCAAGGCGCAGTGCGCCCTTGATGCCCGCACTCTGGTCGATAAGCTCAAGCTCCAAGAGACGGTGGACAAGATCATCTTGATCTTGGAGGAGAAGCCCGTTCTTTTTGGTCAGGGAGCCAGAAAGCTGGAGGACATCTTTGCTGAGGGACAGCGCCGAGAGGAGATCTTGAACTCTTAGGAAATCGGCAGGAGGGTCTGGCGTTATTTCACACATCCAGGTTTATTGACTCCTCAATTGGAGGCAGCGCCCAGTTTGCTTCTCAGCCCAGCCTTATTTGGCAAGTTACGTTAGTTATTCTTAATATCACGCGCTCTCTCTGACATGATTTGGAATATGATGTTTGAACATTCGCTTATGGAGTACACCAGTCAACAACCATTTCTCCAAAGTAAGTCTCACATCGCAACCATGACTCCCGCCGCCACTCCAGCCGCAACCCCAGCCATCGCCATTCCAGTGCACCGCGGCGCCGCGCCCTTGGACCCAGTTCCCGTTGCGGTTGCCATCACCTTCTGGTACGCGCTTTCCCAATCCGACATGTACTCCGACACAAACTTATTCTCCTTGTCCGGCATGTTATCCTTCCACCAGCTCTGCTCGGTGGTGTCCCAGTATGACCAGCCCGTCACGGCCAGCGAAGCGACCACGTCGGGGCTGTTGGTGGCCTTGGCGGCGGCTGACCACATGTGCGAGTACATGGTCGTGTACATGTCCTCGTCCCTCCAGCTCTTCTCGGCGCTGTAGATGGCGCTGACGAGGGAGGTCGCTTGCGTGCCGGTGGCGACGGTGGAGAGGCTTGGGTGGTCGGAGAGGTACGACTCTGCGTCGGTCGAGGTTGGGAGGGGGTCGATCTTGGCGAGGGCGGCTGGCAGCATTGCCGAGGTGAGGGTGATGGCTTTGAGTAGCTGCATTGTGTTTATGATTGAAGGGATAGGAGAGGTTGCTGGGATTTGAGTTCTTTGAGGGACGGTCTTTGAGGAATGCCTTGGAGTCTTTGAAAATCAGCGCAGCAAGGGGAAAAGAGAGCAGGCTGGAAAGCCGAGCAGAATGGGCCGTTGATTTCTTAAATGAACGGTGGATTGCGGCAAAGCAGCTGAACTACAACAAACAATCGCTTTGATTTATCGGTTGGTGACTGCAACCCTTGTTCAACTTGTTTGCTGTGCCGCAACTCGGTTACATCTCGACGTTGGCTGCCTAAAATTTCCCCCCTCCGCGCGAAGCTTCTGTCTTGGCACCCGACCTACGATGCGACCGGTCCAATCATCCAAGATGATCATGACCATTTCTCAATGACTGGGCGAGTTCTAGCGAGGCCTTCACTCCCATCAAGTGTCCGGCCTGAGTCATAGTTGGGCTCCGAGGACTTTCTCCACTGCGGAGATGCAGTCGGCGACGGCTGTGGGGGTTGGGGCGTCGCTGATCCTGAGCCTAATTTGACAACATGCGTCTCGCATCCGGAAGAGCGCAGAGCTTGCTAAGTTAGCCCTTGTGGAGTGTTTCACGGTATGGGGGTCTTGCCTTGGGCATGCGCCGACGGGTTGGTGTCTGCCAGTGCTGCAATTTGGTGCGCGGCTGATTACCTTGGCCGATGAGATTTGGAATAGCGCCATGCTCCTGCTCAGGGCTATGTGCGGCTCCCTGCCAAGATCGGATTACCTTATTGCAGTTGAAAGCGTGCCAGGTGGGAGAATTCGGAAGGATCGCGATGTCCAAGCAGGTGTCGGTCTGTCGATCGAAGTTTCTGCAGTTGGGTATCTCAAGCAGTTGCAGTTGGTGTGGTGGATGCCACGAGCAACCTATTGTAGAGGGACGAACAGCAGCGAAAGGCGGAAGGTGGCGACGCCACAGGGAAGTTGGCGCTGAGGAAAGGGCGAGGAGCGGGAGTAAAAGAAAGGCAATTACCGCCAGCTTCGAAAGGCACATGGGGTGTGGAAGTAGGAGCGAAAATCGATGCTAAGACCACTTAACCTTCTTCATGCCTTCAGACCACACGCATCAGACGTCAATCCTCAGGTCTGGTCACGTCCTCTATACATTTGCAAATCCATTCGTTTCTCCCGTCGCATTCAGCATCACGTATCCTTCTGTCGAGCATCAGATTCAATACATCGAGCACCTCGGGTTGTCATCATGGTGCACTTCTCTTATTGCAGCCGTGCGTCAAGGCTTCGAACATCTGCAAATTGTTTCTAACAGGCAACTAGATTACGCACTCAGCCAGCCACGACGGCACACCCATCAGAGACTCAACATTATCACATTGGCAAAAGACTGCATTTTTCTTATCTGCGACCACCTCAATCTCCCTGATATATCAAGTCTGCATCGGACCTGCTCAGCGCTAGCGTTTCAAGGAGGACTCATAAACAGCGACAAAAGTAGCCCAATAACCCCCACAGTCAATACCCTTATCCAGTTCGATCTAGCCCGTGGCCTCAATCGAGCGATGTCTTGGGCTTTCATACACAAAGGCGACGTCGATTTCGCCCGACACCTATTGAGGCGTGGATATAAGATCGACGATATTGAATCCCGACTTCCACAGATTCGGCTCCGCCATCCAATCATTCAATGCAACTGCGAAGTAACCCATTCCTGCGGATTCAATAATGTGGAACGCGAGTATTTACTACATCCAACCCTGGTACAACACGCTGTCAAAAACGACCACGTGGAGCTTCTGGGTCTTCTCGTTGAAGAGCAGAAACCATGGGACCGATTCATGCAGTTCGTCGATCGTGATGAACAGATTACCTTATTCCATCTTGCGAGCAGTAGCGACATGATACGGGCTCTTCGACAAATAGACCCAGGGTTGCCAATCGACGATCAGGAAACGACAATGTCAGAGCCTCTTCTTACCTAGCACATTGAAAGGGGCATAACCGTCGACGGCCTTTCAGCGCTTTTACAAGCAGGATCACTGCCAGATGGCTCATATTCGGAATACTCAACGAGACTACCCTTCTTCAGGAGTGGTTCAGGACCCCCCCCGTTCCAGACGCCCATTGAGGCCGCAGCGTACCACGGCCGAATAGATCTTTTACGCACGCTTTTGGAAAGGGGTGCTGGATTTGCATACGAAACAGTCATCACTCGGCAGAGCATACACTTCCATGCCTTCATTGCTGGCAACCTATTCTCTTTACCCAGCAGTAAACTGGAACGAGCGTTGGAGGTGATTTCAACCTGCATCGAGTATGGACTCAATGTCAACCAGACGTACCAGAACATCTTGCACCTTGGCTCCGGAGACGAGCCAGGAGTCAGCTGCGCGTATAGCTATTTACTAAAGGACGCATTCATCAAGCAGGCCAACCCAGACGCCGAATCCAAGGCCTATGAACTCGTAGAGTCGCTGATCCATGAACATGGCGCTACGTTCACCGTGGAAGAATCGATTGATGCGACGCGTCACGGTTGGTTCGGACAACCTGACATGGTGTCAGGGTCCCAGGATGTTTGGATTCAAGGTAGTCAATACAGCGAATTCTTTTTTTGAAGACCCCAAGCTCATTGTCGTCTGCCGTCATTCTTGTCGCTGCCGCCGCCGTCGTCTGCCACTGTCGTCTGCTATGTCGTCTCTTTCTTCCCTTCTAACTTTTTTCTTCGTAGTTTGCTGCCTAGAGGCGCACTTTATGAACTGCTATATAACTCTTATAGGGAAATATTTAAGGGCTAGGATAGCTTAAGCTTTATAGAGAAACGTCTATAGCTACTTATAGAGGTATATAAAGAGAGCGTAAATCGCTTTTAATTATAAGGGGTAAGTATCTCTTTTTTTATATTACTATAACTTATTACTCTTTTAATATTAAGATATTATTACTAGTTATACTATATATTATAGTTAGCTATCTAATAGTAAGGTCTACTAATAGAAGCTAAAGATTAATACACTATAATAGTATACTAAGGTTATAGTCTTAGTTATAAGTTATAAGTTATAATAAATTAGGTCTTTAGAAGCTAAGGTAATTAGTCTTAGACTTAATAAGTAATTTATAGTAAAAGTAAGCTAAGAGTATTTTAAAGATAAATACTAAGTTAATTACTAAAGAGCTATAGAATTCTAACTAAGAACTAAGTTTAAAGTTATACTATATATAAGTTCTAAATAGTATTTTTTACTTTATGACTATTCTTAATATAAATAGGATCTATTTTTACTAAGTATAACCTCTATATCCTTAGTATTTAGATCTAATCTCTTATCTTATTATTATATAACTTATACTATAGGTTTTCTATTTCTAAGTAAGTCCTTATTACACCTATAATCCTATAGTATAAATATCCTATCTTAGCTACTTAACGCCTAAGTAAGTTATTTAGCTATTATCCTTACTTATAGGTTATAACACTATATTAATATTATCAATTACTACTTTAAAAATAGTAATTGTCACGGTCTATGGACCGATATGAAGCTTCGGCTAGACACTCAGCTATGGAATACTTTGGAAGGTTACAGAATATCGTGGAAGGTTATGAGAACCTTGTCGGCCCTTACTCAATGGAAGCTTCTGGAAGAAGACTCACATGTATTTAAAGATGAGAAGGGCACCACTCTTTCCCAGAATGGTTTTTCTTTCCTCCAGCTTGGAATGCTCGTAGTAGTAGGCTAGACCAATGGCACCGACCTTGTCCTAGACCCTTACACAACCCCATTTCTGAAATTTTCCCACCTTAGAAATGAACCTGGGTTCAACATCGTTTCCCCTTATTTTCTCACTATGAATTGAATCTGGCTTTAGCTCCGCTTTTTGATATTTCATCCAACTCGTTTACTCTATACGCCGGTTTCCTTTTATTCTTTACGTTTTCCTTTGCACTTGGTTCCAATTTATCCTTCTGACTTTTCTTGTCCATTCCACATTCACTATCTCTTGAACGACATTTTTCCTCGCCACCTCTAGTTAACATTCAATCCGGGTCGAACGATTCTTCCCATTATTCTGTGTGTTTCCTTTAGAAGAGCTCTTCCCGGGGGCCGCAACTGTGATTTCATATCCATGGACCATCGTGCCTTTTCTTTGAAGTCACTCAGCCGAGTACCTGCGGCAGCGTTGTGCTCTTCTCCTCCATTGTCGAACTCAGCTATCTGATACGATGATGGATGTACACCTGTCAACCCACACTTCATCATTGCTGCTAAATACCCGTCGGATGAACCTATTTGCATCGCACTGGAGTGACCGGAGCTCATTGTATAACCTTAGGAGGTCCTGCACTGGCGCCAGGTTAGACTCGCTGGTGCGCGGGGTGGGCCGCTTCCCGTGGCTTTGGATCCAGCCCAGCCCGCGGAGAATGCGATTGTTAACGCCCTTATGCTCTAATATAAAACAGTCAGAACGGCCTGGTAACTAGATGGAGGCCTACTAAAACAAACATGCCGATTTTCTTCGTCATCTCCAGCATACCATAAATCCCCCGACTCGTATCTATCGGGAATATCTCCGGCTTCAGGAACCATGACATGCGCGTGATCAGTACGAAGGCAAACATAGATTGATCCTTTTTCCGCTTTGCGGCTGTGAATTCGCAGCACTTCTCTCTCACATCCGGCGTCACGGTCGTTGATGCGCGTGAGGCTTTCTGGTAGTCGTGCGGCCAGTGCATCAACACCATGCAAAAATGCCACGATAGGCGGGAACCAAAAA
>NW_026517629.1:0-18430 GCF_026319265.1 Colletotrichum chrysophilum | reverse complement strand
CCGCGGCTGGCTGCGAGGCCATCGCGGGCGAGGGTTCTAGTTGTGTGGGATGGGTTTAGCAGTGTTAGTGTTGATATGGCGGACCCAGCGCAGCACTAACAGTGGGTGCTGGTGGATTGGTATGTAGGAGGGAGTTTTTGACCAGGCGGGTTGAGGACAGTCAAACCTGGCGTTCACGCGTTCCCGTTGAAACGACGCAAGCCCACACGCAGGAGCTTCATACAGCGCGTATTTGAATCCATGAAGAGTTCCATGAGTGCAAGTCACATATGACGGCGGGAATACGGTAACAACTTTGACAAGATAGTTAACCGTCGTTGTATACTTCTCCCCATCCGCTCGTGGTGGAAGCGTTCGGTCCCCACCTCGGTCCTCAAGCCTGGGCAACTATCTAACGGCGCTTGAGGATCTCCTGCAGGCTATTAAGACCTTTGACTTCCTTTCTCTGACCGCCCTTGTCATTAAGAAACTCTGAGGTCTGTATGCTGAGGGTAACAAGATCCTCTGTTGCAAGATTGCCGGCCCTCATCACATCCAGGGGCTGGAGTGTATCGCTTACTTCTTAAAAATCAAGACGAGCTGAATATATTGGCAGGTATTTTCTTGTATTCATCTGGACATGACTAGCTAAGTACGACCATACGAACGACTAAGGCTGTTGCTTATGCTTTTCAGGAGAGGGGAGGCTGGCTGACATAGAGTAGTATTATCTGCATTAGGCTAAGGTGACCACGATCTTCTTCGCCGACAGACCCCCTTCTCTACATACTTCGAACGCTTTCTGCAGGCTTTCCAGCCCCTCGCCAACGACGTACGGCTCGGAGACGCAGGCGAATGACCCGGCAGCCAAGGCCTTGCCGAGGAAATCCGATTATACGGCGCGGTCCACCTCGTTGTCACGCAGGGGGCCCGGCACGATGGCCAGCCCGCCGGCGCAGTCCTTTCCAGCAAGGGCGCCAACGAGCTGCTCGAAGACGTCCGCGGCGTGGTAGTCGAACACGCTGGCAGCCCCCAGCGTTTCCAGGAGGCCGAAGTTCTTGGGCGACGCCACGGTGACGACCTCGTAGCCGGAAGCGACGGCTAGCTGGACGGCGCAGCATCCGACACTCGACACGCCGCCCCAGACGAGGACGGTCTTGTCGGTGCTGGGCTGGGCGGGGACGGTGGGGAGCTCGAGGGCCAGCTGGTCCTTCTGGTACAGGGCGCACGAGGCGGTCGACAACGCCAGCGGGAGCACGCATGCCTGCTCGTAGGAGACGCGGTCGGGGATGGGGGCGGCCATGAAGTGCGATACGATGGTATACAGCTGGAAGGCCCCCTCGGAGGGCTTGTTGTTGGTGATGTTGATGGCGTGGGCCACGACGCGGTCCCCGGGCTTGAACGCTTCGACGCCGGGCCCCACCTCGACGACCTCGCCGACAATGTCGTTTCCGAAGATCTGCGGGTACGTCACCCAGGGGAACAGATCTGGTCTGAGGGTCTGCAGGGCTGGCTCGACATAGTTCACGGCTACGGCCCGGTTCCGGATCAGGATCTCGGACGCGGCGGGGTGGGTGTAAGCGGCCTCTTTGACCTCCAAGCAGGGTGCCTTGGCGGCTATCTGCCAGGCGGCGTGGTTCTGGGGGGCCTGGGGGGCCATTCTGAGTCGAGGAGGCGTCAGGTCTGATTTCAAGATGGTAGAAGCGGTGTTAGTGATGTAATGGGAGAAGCTGTTTCGAGATGAATGCATGTTCTTTTAAGCCGGAAACAACGGAGATAGCGGCGATGTGAGTTGCCTCATATCGTATTCCACGTCGCAGAAAGTTGCCGAAAAACCAGTCTTTAATGGGGCCATGGCAATCGGGTACCACACGAAACCGTCGTTAGGGGTCATGATGCGTGTGTTAATCGTGGGTGTAAAAGATGGTGTGAATTGTTCCAATGGCATTGGTTGGCACGCCAATTCGGAGAAGCACCGCGTCTTTCTCCGTTCAACTCTTACGCCCGAGTCGTGAAGCCCCTCTTCCCGGCCCCTAAGGCTGTCCCTAGTAATACCTCGAAGGACCAGGCCAGTAACTAACCGCCCCGTGGGATGCACTGCAACTGACAAGCCCTTGCTGCAGATAGCAATATGTACACAAAAGACAGAAAAAGCGGCACGGATCTTGATCCGGGACGAAGACATGGTAGAAGGGAGTCAGCAGGAGGAAAAGTGCATTTGTGCGGGTCGCCGTGCCTTGTCAGCATCAAGCAGGACCTGGGATGATGCGTTGGGCAATGGGAGGGTGGGGCACCTGTTCTGCGCAGAGGGCCCCTTGGGAGGTGAAGTATTGGCCCAACCCACTTGACGGGGATCTAGACACACGGGTGCCTCCTTGGATGTCAAGCTTGCTCAATCCACAGCTCGAAATATGATGTTCTGTCGTCCATCTGGCCAACGAGACAGCAGTCAACATGGACGATGGATTTCGTCGGGGAAGATGGCGAGTTGGGTTTCGTATTCGAGGGCGTCGAGGGCGTCGAGGGTGTGGGTGGATCGGCCGGCTTCCCGCCCAAACGTGCGGGCCGGACACAGCACCGGAGGCTTCAGATTGGATGGGGTCTTTCGGGCGGTGGCGACGACTGCGCCGACTGCGCCGACGGACTTGATGGCTGGAAATGCGTTTCGGGTGCTTTCGATCGTGGGCAAGCCTTTTGATTGATCCTGTCGAGAAATTTGGGCCAGTGTGGTGGAAATGTTCTTAGATTTTGGTGCTGAAATCGGCAGTAGGACCCTGAACGATCGGTAGTTGGTCCCTGCCCGCCGAACAGGGGAGGAGATGTGGTGGCAGGCATACCAGTTGGCCGTGTTATTCTTCATCACACTTGCACATTCCAGAGCAGGGTGACCACAAGTCCAAGGGAAGGAGGTATCAATCAACACGAGGCAGTTCGCACATCCATGGACATCGGAATAAGGTAGGTAGGTGCGTACAAGATCTGCGACTGCCCATATGGTCCTCCCGCATCTCATACAATCCTTCGCCGGAAGGTACTTGGACGGGGTACTGCTGTGGTGAACCAAGCTCTTGCCCACGCGACGCAACGTGCACCATACCGCGGACGGATTCCGTACCGACCCCAGAGCCGTCAAACAATTTTCCCGAGGTACTCCTCAGGACAATACAAACGGCTACCAGCTAATTGACCGGCCCCACGAGTGCGTTGAATTTCTAGCGGATGGAGCTACCCGTGGACATGACGCCTGTGCTCTCCCACCCTTATGCGTGCCGTCTAAGACAGGAATGGGGTCGGCGGCTCCTTTGAATGTGGGAAATTGAAGGCGACTTGTCGGTCCCTCTTGGGGGGAAAGCTGCCAGACAATTGAACTGACATGACTGGCCAGAATTGGTGGGGCGCACAGGTTGTGTGGCAGACAACCTTAGCTCCTTCCTCCCGTAGCTGGAACCCCACGCTCCTGCCGCCACCTACCTGGCGTGGGATAGGTATCAAGGAAGGTAGGAAGAGCGAAAACGGGAGGTACCTAGGTACCTACCTTAGCGCGAAGTTGGGACTTTTCACGGCGGCCAAGATCGGATCGTTCGCGCCGGGCCACTGTTAGAGCGACGTCCCCTTACGAATTGACTGCGTTCGCACCCGGCTCTCTGGGAAGGTGCAGGATGCGGGACTCTGCATCACAATGGGTCGATGGAGTCGAGTCCTTCCCTCCGCTAACGTCCCCGCGACACCACCTTCCCGCATCTTTGAGTTGCACTTTGCAACAAGTCCCCTCTCTTCTGGCGACGACGTCCACAGCCCTTCACGCCGCAACAGGGCCTCATTCGGGACGTCTCTTGAAATTTTCATCGGAAACGTCGTCGTTCGAACTCCAGAAGTCGTTTCCTGCTCGCCTAATGCCAGAATGGCTCCTCCTAGCGACGACGTGGTCCGATCAAATCTTCGTTCCTGATTGGCATCGCAAGCTAACGTCAGGCCGTTCCTCCAGATTTCCACACCTCTTGAGCAGCCTCCTTCCGCTGCCATGGCGCCTAGCCCGGCCCCATCCGAGAGCACAGCCAATCAAGACCAACTGTCCGCATCCCCCGATGAATCATCGACGACCAGCTCCCATCCGGAGGTGGGCAGCGTTCGCGACGATCTCGATGATCTCGACGACCAGCGAGAGTGGGGGATCAAGGGCATCACCGGACACCGAGCCGACCCAGACGACAATACCCGAGTCCAGCTCAAGATCGACTGGGAGCCATCCGATGGTAAGACATGGGGCGAGACTTGGGAACCGGAGGCAACAATACAGCAAGACGCCCCAGACATGTGGGCCGCCTACACAAAGAATCATGACTGCCGAGCTGCACTGGGCGACAACAGCAACAAGTAGTACCTGTTGAAGATTACCAGTCATCATCTCAGCGGCAAAAAGGGCCAAAGGTCCAACATTCGCTTCACAGTCGAATGGGAGGGGTCCGCCGAGACGTCTAGCCTCAGCGAAGGTACAGCCAGAGCCCGCGATCCGGCTCTGGTGCGAGAATACTGGGCTGCACTTGGGGGTCGGGCAGCAGCACTCGGAAGCGTTTGATGCGGCGACGCATTGGCGCAACAGGCAGTCAAGGCTGCTCATGGGGTCAGTCAACATTTTTTGTACTTTCTCCTTGATGTTTTGTGCATAAGAGAACGGGAGCCGACTGCTGTTGCTGTGTCGCAGGCCAACAATCAGATTCGGCGAGGTTGACGTCAAGAGCGTGTCAATTTCAAGTTGCAGCACCATCGGCATCAATAGGACGCCGCACTGAGATGATCATATTCAAATGTCCGATTCGTGACATTGATTGCATGCTAGTGGTCTACCAGTGCCCAGTGGGGATGTCGAATTGTTCCCGTCCACTATTTCCTTTGCACTTTGGACGCTTTGTTGTGCATTTCTTTGGTTGTGGTAGCTTTTCCTGGAACAGTGTGCCATGCCCCGGTGCGCTTTGCTGCCGTTTGTGGGAATGCGTCACTAGACTTACAGCCGCAGCAGTAATGAGATTGACATGCGTTTGTACTGGAAGCTGAAGACCTTCGTATGCTAGCGCGTGAAGCATCCCCGGCTTTGTCCTTGGGTCATGATCATCGGAAGTCATTCGCCGAGTAATTGAGTGTTTGCAGGATGTTGTCAATGTCGCTTCGCTCGCTGATCATCACATGGCTGATTCTCCGGCGGGGTAAGTTCCCCTCCTTGGGATGAACGTGTTTTGCTGGCTGCCATGTTTCCGTCTGAAGACTGTCTGCTTAATTGGTCGGCTTGCTATCAGGACAGATTAGGGCACCGTCGCAGGCTGCAATTTGACAAGACCTTAGTATAATCCTGATATACCGGGTAGTCTGTCTAGAATGTCGGCGAGGGTATGAGTTCGCCTTGCTCCGCCCGGGAACTGGTAGCCGGAGCTGGGGCCAGAACCGGAGCCACGACCGAAGGTCAATGATCTCGAGGCTTCATGGGGAAGAAAGTGACTTTCCCAGCTTCACCGACAACAGACAGCCTCAAATTCAAGATAATCTTCAGATCAACTTGGAAACCCAATCACGACTTCCATTGGGACTTGATAACCCTTGTAATTTGGTAAGGGAGCTGGATTGCTCTTGGTTTGTTTCCAACAATGTTCTGAACACAATTCGTCAGCAACAACAACAAACTATGCATCAAAGTGGGATTGTTTTACTCATTATCAATGTGCGGTACTCAAGTCAATCCCGCACAGTGTAATCACAAGTCCGCATATCATCATGATTTCATAAGCATTCGACATCAAGTCCTGCCATGTTGCGCCCCAAGTTCCGGTTCTCAGCAGCGCACCATAATGCCCCGCGATGTAATGAGTTCAGCTCATCCATGGAATTAACGCACATCTCGGGCGCAGTGGTAATCTCTCTGGGACGGCTGGATCCTTTTTATCTTCATCGCTTCAAGGCTCTTGTTCGCCATGTCCACCACGGCCCGGATGATCCGGTCCACGTCGCCTCGTAGCAGCAGACGTTTCTGATGAGATCCAGGTAGGTTTGTTCGCTAGCGGGCTGCTCTCTGCCCTTGGGGCTTGGATGCCGCTAGCAGTCTGTAGTCCTGCGATGGCCTGTACTTCATGATGTTCCTTCCAAGAAACCCCCTGATCCATAGAGATTCATGTTTAACACCTATGTTGTGCGAGAAGGAACTTCTCGCAGATAGAGCAGTCTGACTTCATGTTTGTTCAACGCGAACCAGGCATTTTTGATCCTTCCATAAACTAATCTAATCTTAGCTCGCAAACTTTCTCATGCAGAATTCAGCATTATAAGGAGGTATTGGGGCTCCTCTTTCAATGCTTCGTTATGCATAAATTGCACGAGAAATTAGGTACTGTCGGGATAGTGCATGACCATTTCCAGACACCGTCGGGATGATCGGACTAAGACATCAACGCGCTTCATATCCAAAACATCAAAAACCCTCGCTATAACCTCCAAATTCCCTTCCAGTGTGGCTCTACCACCAGAGTTCCTAGTTCAGTCCATTACCATGTCCACAGTTCTCTGCCAGAACATGGAAGCTGGCAAGTGCCAAGGCAGCTGGATCTCCTCCATCGCCAACATCTACGCTGCCAAGGATCGCCACACCCAACCACAAGAGAACTCTTATCTCGTGAACAGCCCACCTTTCAACTCAATCTAAGGCCCGTTACATACACCATCTGACGTAAGTCAGTGAGTCAGTTCCTCTTCCGAGCGTCCTCGCTGGGCTGCTTACTTGTCTACCACGGGGTTCCCTCACAGCCCGTGGAGCTATGACCTGAAGATTTGTCATGTTTGTGTCATTTCTTCATTATCGGCTATCGTGGCTCCTTGGTGACGGCGTTTGAGAGTAAGAGATGGGCCCATTGGGTGGACTGTCAAATAGCAACATCAACGCGAATAGAAAGTGTCATCTTGGATACCAGCGTCAATGCCTAGGACGAGTTCCTGATCTTTACAGCTTCTTAGGTAGATCTCACACCTCACGTCCGTTTAGTTGATTGAATTAGCTATCACAAGCGCCACAACCACCGGGATAACGCCCCGATTACTGAAGGGGCCAATGGTCACAACCCCATTCTCTCGCATTCACATTCTCTCTAATTCAGTTTTGGGGTTGAGTAAAGCGTCACAAAGAACTTCCACCTTAGAACAGCCCTATACTTGGAGATGAAAAGTTCAGCCTCGGGAGGCGTGGAGAGGTACACAAGCGCGTAGCGAACGGATTATTCAATCAGAGTACTCAGAGACAGCATCAAGGTCGACCTCCAAAATTATTCCAGCAAAGGTTTAGAGAAGGTTGTTGGTGCTGGAGGTTGATGGTGTTGAATGAAAATCGGTAGATGAATCCGACTGTATTCCTGTGCCGTTTAGTTTGCCACCTTCACTCAGAGTTGCGAGGCTTTGGGGGCATTGGGGACCAGGAACTGTGGGTGACGCGGCAAAGTAAACCCGGCCAAGATACCCGGCCAAGATTGGCTAGAGGCTTTGGTCCTTTAGCAATGCTATTGTTAGTCTGGTTTTGATTGGGTCTGGGTCTGCTGGAGACCAGGGACTTGACTTTTTGTACCTCATAAACGACCTGTTTGCAGGCGAAGCTGATTTAGTTGTAGCTCCGGCCGGGACAAAGGCGTAGAAGAACCAATATGTCAAGTCGCCGGCAAGCAATCAAGCAGACCTTGAGAAGTCTAGAGGCTTGCTGATTTCAATAATCAACTATGCAACGGAGTAAAGTTTTCAGGTTCTATTTATTTGAATCTTCTTCACGACCATTTTTTGCGCGCTCCTGCAAAGGGTGGCATCTGACCAAAGCGTCGGCTTGTTTCCCTCCAAGGTCTGAGAGTGCTGCGGCCTCAGCCCATTCTGCTTGCTTGAGGCACCCTTATGCTGCTGAAACTATCTTCCGACACGCCTAGACAACCTGTCCAGCCTTCTAGGTGCGAGGACCTTGATGCGAAGCGTTCATAAGGGCAAGGCCAGTGCCCTCAAACGCGACAAAGGGGCTGCAGAAGGGGTTACGAGAGCCGTTGAGAACCGACAACAGATTCACTGTATCAGCTGCCTCAAACAGCACAATTTTGAGCGTTCCCAATCAGGCGTCTTCAACAACATTTGCTGTTTCGCTTCGTCTACTTTACCCAACTTGTCTTACAATATCTCGTCGATCAAAAGTCTCCATCCCCCTCCATTCGTCTACATCGTTCATCGGCATGCGCCATCAGCGTCTTCCTTCACCCGTCTCCATCAGTTTCTACGATGTCGCAATCTCAGCTTCATCTTATCAACCCTCCATTCCTTCATGTTCTTTCTTCTATCTTATAAGCAAGTCAAGGCATAGCCGTAATTCCTGTAGCGCAACTAGTGCCCGGAAGCCTCCGTCATCTCTGGACGCATCTATTTCAAAGCGTCAGCTGCCTGGAACCTTTCTAAAATCTGTATACATCGAAATGTTGTCGGCTCTTCTCTACCTCTGGACTCCAACCCACTGGTGACCTGTGTTAGTCAAGGCCATCTCCCTCGTCGAGACGGTCGCCGTGAAAACTTCAGCCGAAGCTGTGGGCAGTTAAAACATAAAGTAGGTTGCACTTTGGTAATATGTGACAATGTCGTACGCTCCAGAGCTGTCCAGCCCTGCGCCAATGACCAAAGCCACGGCTTTCCTCGGCTGACAGCCGGCCGGCGAAAGTAGTCGTAAGCGTGCAGCATGCAGCTCAAGCCAAGGTTCTCCCGGTACTACGTTGATAAGTCTGACCAGTGTCGCTCAATGATCGGTTTGAAGCACATGCCCCGGCTCTCATTATGCTGCCCTAGTAGACACTTGTAGTGTCATCGTATCTCCAGCTAGTGAGAAGGGATGTTGTTATTTTCAACCCATCTTGTTAACGGAATCTTTTCGTTCATACCATCGCTGTACCATATCAATCTGCAGCTCTGTCATCCGTAGCTAATGAGCTCAGGGACGAACTCTAAATCAGCCTGAGACGACCAGGTTGGAAATTCACTTGCTGCTAGGCTTGCGTGTCTCTCCCCATCATAAGTCGTCTGTTTGTGTCAGTGTGATACTGTCTGATGAGGGCAGCAACAATTACACCCACTTGTCTCTTGATCCAGCACTGCGATTCATGTCTCGGTCTTGAACTATGCCAGAGATGGTTTGTCCATCCGTTATCTTGCATACACTATCGTCAAGTCGATCAATATCAAACAGCCCTGAAAACCCTTATCTGCTGCAGTTATAGCAAGCCTTCAGACTAGACTGTTCTCAGTATCATCGTCATAACACCCATATTGAACGTTAACCCCAAGTCTGCAGAAAATGTTCAAACCGATGCAGGCTTTAATATGGTAGTTTTCAGCAAGTATCTCAATAAAATTCTCAAGACTACGTCTGTGTAGATATCCCAATGCTGGAGAGTTTCATGAGTAGCTCTACACAGGCCAAGAAAATCATGGAGGCGTATCTCTCCGTGGTCTCTCCGAATCGTGCTTGAGCCTAGAAATCTGGCGCTCTACAATCTCTGTCATGGAAATCGCAGATTAGTTCAGGATGATGGTCGCTACGTCGGTCAAAACACGTTCGCTCTCTCAGATGAGGCTAGTTTAGTACACCTGAAGACTTCTTCTGCCCAATCAAACGTACATTTTACGACTTTAGAATATTCTTCCCTCTTATTTTCCTGTCAGTACATGGCATTTGGTTGCTCTACTGGGTACTGTAATGTTTAGACTGGCTGCAAGGATTGGACTTAACCGCGCGTGCACATAGAGTTCATGCTCCTGGAACCATGGTCAATCTTGAGCCGGATGACCGTATGAGGTTTCACATGCTTGCCTGTGCTTTCACTGAGCGTTTTCATCTGTCATGGTTGATTTTGCATCATCCGGAGACTACTGAAAGTGTTTGCTGACAGAGAGGAACAGCTACTTCCATCGAACTCATGATTTGGTCCTTCTTAAACTCACTCAGTGCGTTGATGTCTGCGGCTACTTTTTGACATTGACCCACGCTGTTGATGCCGTTCTTATTTGACACTGAGTATGATGGCTTTACACCTATTTCCATCAAAGCTTTCTTGGAAACAGACGAGGCGATATGCAAAAGAGACGAATTATCTTTCCTATATTCTGACGGTGGTAGGATCCAAGACACAAGAGTTCACAAAGGAAATTCAATGTTCTAGACGAATTGCTCTTTGCCTGGGAGAGGTAGACGGTGTACGACATCACTCGCAGCACACCGATGCAAACATGCCCTAACGCAATCATGCATCTACAGAGATTGTTTTCGGGGCCGATGACGTAGAATATGCCCATGAACCTATACACACATTGAAATCGGGGACAATACTTTGGACAGTGACAAAATAATGACCTCCTCATCTCGCAAGGATCATGATTGAAAATGAACCTAATTCTTGTGATCTCCAATTCATCTGCAGAATCCTTAGGGTATGAGACACCCTCCTCCTCAATAACCTTCACTGCTATCCATAGTCATCTAAGTTCCAACAGACGGCAAGCCTGAAGGTCAAGATCGTGCTTTCATTGCGGCGTAAGTCTGGTTCATTTTACGAACATCGTTGAGAACTTCGTCAGTTTTGCGAACAGTCTGATGTCCATGTTGGTCACTACGATACTGCGGCAGCGCTCACGAGAGATCTCAAGTTATCCAGGAGCTATCTGTGTGATCATTCTACAGGACGAGTCTCCCGAGATCTGGTCGAAGTGAGCCGGCCTATTGCCTTTCCATCATGAGAGTATTGTTTGTGTGGCCTTCTGAAAGCTTTGAACTTCTACTTCCATACTTCAGACAGGCCATTATTCATGCAACAGCTGTGGTCATGGCCTCGCGCGAGTCGGTGTCATTGTGAAGAGACACGTTTTCAAAGGCCCCGCCTCTATCTGCGTCGCGAGATCGCCGTTATGCCATGCGATGCATGGCCTTGCTCGACAACGAACGGGTTGGGCGAAAACGCTAAAATCCTGAATGAGCACCCAGAAGAGTGCCAAGATGGCACATGGTCGTGGGGCTGTCGAGCCCGAAGCGTTTAGAAGAATGTCACGAAGAACAAGAGTCCCAGCCCCAGCTCTCTCTAGAGTCCTCCCACGAGGTAGATCCCAGAAGGCGGAGTGAGTCTCGTCAAGTGCTATGGATAAGGAATCATTCGAGGTTGGGGTGTTGCTGTCTCGGAACATACGCCGGATGCTAATGTGGTCTCACGCGCAATTCTGTTGTTCTCTGGCGTGGATGGCTTGCGGCGGGTGGTCGAAGCAGTGGTCTCTGATGATCTGTATGTTCTTTTCTCTTCCGTAGCTGCCATTGTATTGGAGGACGATAGTGGGAAAGGGAAAAGTGCGGCATCAACATCGCTAGAGCAATCCCCGGTTGAGTATTGTCGGCTGATTTGGCGCAGATTCGTCTGACTCGGCGATTACCATTGCATGGTTTAAGGTTTTACAAGGAAATTGATGTCTTTGTGGTGACGGAAAGCCTGCCCTTGCCCTTGGGAGAACGGCGGCGCAGTCATGATGGCCGCAGGCCCCCACGAAAAGAACGAGATGTGCCTTGACTGCCAGACTTGATGCAGCGTTCGACGGCTCTGGTTCTGTAGCAGGACGCAAGTGAACGTGCTTAGATCGCAAGGAGCGAGCAAAAGAGCGATGATCTGCTGGGTAGTTATACCACGCCAGAGTCAAGTCAGGTCGAGAAGGTGCTGAGGCAGGCCGCCGAGATTCGTTCTGAGGTTTGGGGAAGGTTCGGGTTCTTCGTCATGTGACTAGGTCGATGAACTGGTCAGCTTGGCTTCGAGAGTTGGAGGGGGCATATGGGGCGAACAGTGCATTGCTTGGTCGGGGTGGAACAACTATCCATACCACCCAGCAGTTGAACGCAGGTTAGATTTGTTAACAACAGGTGTCGAGCAAGTTTCACGGTGGCTGTAATCGACTGTCGGGAGGCTTTGCGGGCCAAATAGACGACTGCTGTTCCCACCTCGGGCCCGACGGCTGGTAATGTCGGACCTATAAAGTGGATTGGAATGGCGAACTGTGGTTTTCATGTTCGATCCAAAGCAGAAAAGGGACGAAACACTGGATAACACTGTGGACGGGCAAGCAAGGCGAGTAGCGGAATGAGTGGCACCCATCACAACTTTTCCTTCCGTTTCGTTTGATTTCCGTGAATGTGACCCGCCCAATAAGGAAGTGACGCCGACGTTGGTCATTCCCTGCTTCACAGAGGTTTCAGTCCAGCACCCGCATCAACAGCTTCATATGGTGCTGAATACGGAGGCAATAATGACCGTGTCCAACGCTAATAGACAGGTGCAGCACTAATGATTTGACATGCCGAGTGGGTACGTCCCGATCCAGGCAGTCACAGCATTCATTGCACCTTGATAGCAAGCCCACAGTCAGCCCAAGGTACCAAGACCGAAGTTGCAGCTTGTACCAGATGACGGCGGGTCGTCATGATAGAGTACCAGGTTAGTTTTTGCCGTATTAAGGATACGCCATTGCATTGATTGGTTATGTCGCCTGAGCTACAGTCCCGGGCTGAAATAGCGGTTCAACCCTGTCGATCCTCTGGGTTGGCGCTGCAAAACTCACCCCACAGCATTGAGAACCACATTGCTGTCGGCAAGGCAGGCGCCACAAGCCAGCGAGGGATGGTGCATGCGTCTGAAAGTCAGTCATTTCATGATGATTGCTTCGTGGCTGGTTCTGCACGACATGGTCCTGTCCAAATAGATTGCTAGGTGCAGCGTTGTCCTGGCTATGGTTAGGGCTGCGCACACATCGACTTCTGATGTTTGTTCTTCATACGGCGCTGAGTGAAGTATTTCTTTTCAATTGAATGACTTCGTACAGTTTGATTTACTACGCTCCGGCGTGTTTAGGTGTTTGATTAGCGGCCATTCCACGTCTTTTTCTGGCGTGGTGAACGGCCTCACCCAATTGATCCATCACAGGCCTCTGCGTCGCCTCAGCCGAGCTTGATTAGCCCACACTCCTTCGCCCGTCTGCAATTGGATGGCACAACATCTCGTGTAGGTTTCTGCTAAAATTGAATTTACATCAGGCTAGGCTTCAAATTACCCATGTCATGGATACCCACGGGTACCTATTAACTTGGGTTCCCTTTAATGGGTACCTAGAGATAAATACCTATAACCTGTAGTACCTAGAGAAGTCATTACAAAAAAAATTACCTATATTTTAAAAAAAAAGAAAAAAGAATATTTTAATTATTTTAAAATTAGTTTCTTTATAATAAATTCTATAAAAATTAATATAGTAACTATAGATACTATATAAGATATTTTGTAGAATTTTTATATAGTTATATCTATTATATATCTCTATATATTCGATTATTATGAAGATTATTATAAAAGTTATTATATTATGCGTATGGACTATATACCTATAACCTATATAGGTATTTGTCTCTGGGTACCTATGGCTATTAGAGCCCTACCTATAGTTACCTATGGGCCCTATGGGTTGGTACCCATATGGATACCCATGGATAGTTCGAAGCCTACATCAGGCTGCACCTAATTACAACTTTCCACGTCCAGGGAATGAGAATATTGCTGAAACTACTGAACGGCCTCGTGAGTCAAGCTCTGGTGTCTGCGTTGTCAGAAGTCTAGCGGAGATCTGCAGTGGGACGCCTCATTTGCTGCACATCGATCGCTGCATCAGACTTTGATGTATGTGTGTTGGTGGCCGGAAGAATGTTGACGGGTGTAGATGAAATTGGTGGTGATTGTTGCGAACTTGCGATGCGGCGGAAATGGGCCATCGAAATGTCGGTCGTGTGAGTGCTTCATCACTAATTGCTTGGTTCATACTGAGCATTAAGCGCTGATCGACCTCTGCCTCGTCCTCTGCTCCATATGCTTGCTCCAAAGCTTTCAAGCTTTTGCCTGCAGATATAGCAGTGCTGGAACCCCCATATTTTGGGATGTTGAAGCTTTGCTATATGGCGAATCATTCTTTTCTTTTTTTGCTAAGTCGGGGCATTGGACGCGGACAGTCAAGTGCAGAGCGGTCGGACGCACAGGGAAGATTTTCTGGGTGCCTGACGGCAGCTTTAATATTAATCACTGATCAATTATCATGTTCTCCATGTTGATACTTGTAATAGTCTTCTCGAATATTCCCTGAAGCAGACGAAGTGGCTGTGATATCTAAGATGCCCTGACTGCCCCCAACCCTAAGATTGCGACAAGTCCAGAAGCTTTTTGTGGGCTAGTCGCCTCCAACCTCAATCCCAAATCCTGTTAGAGAACCCAGCTGTCATCCATCCTAACCTCCCTTTACACGCGAATCTGAGTAATTGATGAGATTTCGCATACTGCCGACGAGCTTTCCACATCCGAGACGTGATATCGATATGCTTCGGCTTCAAGTTGTCCTTGAAAAACGGCACAATGTCTCTGGCCTGATCCTCATCGAAAAATGACTTTCCAAGACGGGAGAGGCCACAAACTTCGAACCGTAGCACTGAAACCTTCTGTCTGATTGTCTTCTCAGATTGAAAATGCTGAGTGACATAGTGGCGCCTCTCAAAAGTAATCGAGAAAGACTAGACTCGCTGGTTTTTGACGCTGGCGAGGACGCACGCAACGAGAACGTCTAACCTCTCCCCTTCATTCGTTCGAAATCCAGCCGCTCAAAGGCTGGTGAGGCGTCAAGCTTGCATCTCCTGCCCACGGTACTCCGCTTGGATATTCACCTCTCAATCAAAGGCTCTTCGTCACCTCCAGCCAAAGTAGCCTCTGAGAGCTCACGCTGCGCTGTCTTACGTTGGTAGGCAATGCGCTCAAAAAGATCAGGTGAGCGGATGCTGGGAAGCTCAGAAAGCTTGAGGCCACGAGCAAGCAAGAGCCAGTGGCGACACTGAGCTGAGTTTGTAGGCCGTCCACCTACGAAAATGGTCTCCTCTTGGAGAGTGACGAGTGTCTCCACGTCGGGCTATGAGAGGAATCCTGGATTCACAAGCTTGTAGAAGCTGCAAAGATGAGCAATTGGGAATACATCCCACTCCTGGTTCAGGCGACACACTATGCCCGTCTGAATGTGGTCCAGCTGAACGAACAAAACCGCCCCCTGCATCATCAGACTTTCAATCTCAATAGGGGTTCTAGAATGCTAAAGCGGCAGTTCGAATTTCTAATCGTTGAGGTGTGTCTAAATATGAAGCCTGATGAAACTGTCCAATTATGCTCCATCGTCTCCAGCTATACTGAGAAAGACACGACATATGAAAGCTGTGCTGAGGGTGAGCTGTGCTGAGGGTGATTCGCGCCGATTTGGGTGGGCCTCGCAGGCGACTGGTCAGATGCTCGTTCAGATCACATATCAAGCTGTCTTTCTCGATTTAGAGGTAGTTATAAAGCTGTTTGAGCCGCTGAAGGTCTGGCAGGCAGAAGGCGCCGTGCGAGGCGAGCAACTTGAGCAATAGTTGGTCGATCTGCACGGCCGTTTTTGCAGTGAGCAATCCCTTTGAATCCAATTCTGCCATCATCTCTAGCATGACGAATGTCGGATGAAATGTTTGTTTCTCCAGCTCTAGGCCGGCCTTTCTCTGAGACACATAGTCAGAAGACAAAATTCCTTGCACCTTGGCTTCCAAAGCCTTAACTGACCCTGTCAAGTGGTCTGACTCCCCGGTGGCAGTGTTCATGAATACTGCATCCCGCGCGTCGTTGAACAAGCAGAAAATGGCAAGAAGACTATGTCTTTCACTGAATGAACCAAGTCCTCATCAATGGAGTCGGATGTGTTGATGTCGACGTAAACACTCCTGTTGTAGCCTTGCTCAGGAATACTGCTGACGGGATCGGTCAGTGTTTCGGTTGGGGTTGGTGTTTGCGGAGAGAATGCCGGTTGAAAGCACTTACTAGCGTGCTTGAGCTCGCTGGTAAATTGAATATGTGTTCCATTTCAGTTTTTTCACTCGCGTCGCTTTTTACAATTAAACCATTTAGAGCATTGTTGACGGATAGTGATAGCGTCAATGAGCATGGCTCTCTGCGGTTCTGGCGTCTGAATGTTTGCTTCTTGACAAGCCTGATCAATGGTTACGTAGGCGTGGGCCGCCGTGTGACCAATTCTGCTCGCGCGCGGTCCGAAGTAGTCAGTGGAAGACCATGAAGGTGATGTAATTATACATGAGACAGGATTTGTGCAGTTGTTTCGGTACCATGATGGATAACGACATCTAGGCTCAATTCAATGATAAGAACACACAGAATACGAAGACATGTACATCAACAGATTCCGAGCCGCGTGTCGGCACACAACGACATGCGACCGCGTAACTCCATATCTCATTCTTCCCCTCGGCATTCTCTCTTTTTCCTCTTTTAAAGTTTCCATCTGCGCTTTCGGAGAGCGGGCTGCTGTCAGATGGCTGTAACGGCGACGTTTGCGACGGCTACGATAGCCTCGGCTTCAGAGAGAAATCTTCATGGCCATCCCATTGAACATATTGAGAGGTTGCGAGTCGGCATGCAAAGTACTTCCATCCGGCATGCTCAAAGTCGATTGCCCTCCTGCTCAACAACAAGTCAAAGGTGTATATGTCGCCCGCAAAGGCATAAATGGTTTCGCCTAAATTGGCTTGGCCGCCTCTAATTTATATTTACAGACATATCTCGGGTTTGGTGGCTGGTCTAACCTGTTTGTTGGGCTTCATTGGCGTCCTCAAGGTCTCGCACAAGACCGAGTAACAATAAGGCCGCGTCGAACGATAGGTTCATCGTGAAATATAGCTGAGAGCGATATCAATAGCGCTGCACCTGATGAAAGGGGTTATCTCTGTCATCTCAAGTTAATGTACGAAGACGTTGGAGAACCACTGAAGCCTCTTCGGAATTCGTAGGAGGGACAAAGTATGTCGCCTGTAAATGCACCTGTCGCGTGATTTCCATTACCAAGGTCTAACCAAATAACGTGGTGCCCCGGTTCTCTTCTATGTACGTAACTGATGGGCACTACCAAAGCTCCCGGGTCTAGGTGCGACAGTGCGGTTCGATCAACGGCGATCACTGGAAGAGGATTCATGAATGACTTCTGGATCTCCTCTATAACCCACGCCGAGCGTAGCAGCTGGTGGCATTACACTAACTAATGCGCCAGCACCCGGCACCACTGATTACTTCATTACCGTCATTGATTATGCACCGGAAGCACCGGTTGGCTTTCGTAGGTGCTTTGAAAATCGATGTTCCCTACAATAATTAAGAAGAGGTCCTTTCACTCCCACACTCCCACGTGGGAGTACCTTCATCGACCGAAGCTCGGGGTCATGATAATGTATCGAATTCTATCCTCTCGAAGCCCTTCTCACACTGAATTCAGCTCCAACAAGCCATGTGTTCCATCCTGTTCGCGTCGCTAATATTAGGCTTCGATTGGTTGGTAAAAATATTGTAACTATGACTCAAGCGCTGCTGACGAGGGCAAAGCAGTGCAGGGTGCAGATGCCAGCCCATGCGGGCAGCCAATATCAAAATTCCACCCCGCTTTTCCAAGGGTAGCCGTCGTCACCCAAGTACGATCCGGAACCGCCTCCTCGTGTCCGCCAGTAGTCAGGACCCAGTGGTCCCTCCTCAATCCCGGGTTCTGCCTGCATATTCTAGCGAACATGATCATCTGCATATTCAAAGCTGTGGTGAGCGTAGTTGGTGACTGTTGAGTCACACACAACTGAATGAAACAGAGTGGAAAGTTGATATCTTTCTTCCGTTCTAACCTTTTTCTTCGCAGTCTGCCGCCTAGAGGCGCACCTTTTTGACTGCCGTATGACTCTCACCGGGAAACTTTCGAGGGCCAGGATGGCGTAGGCTTCACAGAGAAATCTGGACAGCTGATAGCTCTTTCATTCTTCAAAGCTTTCCTGGTGATTTTCCCCGTCCGGCGTCGGCTTTGCACAGGGGAGAGTGTTATAAAGATAGGCCATGCGGTATGCTCCCTTTTGCGCAGGCTTGAGCCAGCAGTAGGTACCAAATCAAAGACCTCGAGCTACATGTTTGCGGTTATCTAGCGCCAGATTTTCTTCACTAACTCATCGACCTTCGCTCCAAACTATTTCGTCAATGCTCTCTGCAGACCCTCTCATGACGACTAGTTAAAGTCAACCATAATAGTTCAGCACGCCCATTAGGCATGACGAGCAAAGCAGCACACATACTCACAATCAACTTGCAGAGATACCATGACGTGGTGCCGTTGATTTTCGTGTACGTGATGCCCTCGTCCGTTCCTTGGATTATCCTCTTAACAACAGACTACCTAGAGACATCAGGATAGCAGCTTGCTATAACGGAACTAGGGCACCAGTGGGAACTAGGGACGGATAGAACACATAGTGGCCCTCGGGCAAGATCTGGAGGACGCTAGGAAGAGGCGT
>NW_026517628.1:0-18650 GCF_026319265.1 Colletotrichum chrysophilum | reverse complement strand
GCGAAAAAGACACGCGTCCAGCTTGGAGGAGCACTTAGTATAGCAGAATCTCAGGTTATCCTGGAAGAAAAGGGCAAAGGGAAACGTCCAGCGCCTCAAGAAGGTGAAGATGGGGGTCTGTCGAAGAAGGGTCGGTCGGCTCAACGGCGTTGCGGTGTGTGCGGCAAGACAGGCCATAATGCGCGAACGTGTTCTAAAGATGTAGAATCGTCTAGTGAATCAGATGCCGATGAGAGCTAATTCATTTTCATGTTCTGGTTGTAAAAACTTATACGATGTTTGAAAGATGAGGAAAAGTGCGCGGCTGACTGATATGCGCGGCTGACTGGTAAAGTACGTTAGCTGAGAATGAGTTGCGGTGCAATTCGACCCTCTGAAAGCAATTGCATCTTCTTTTTAGCTAGCAATGAATGATAAGCTCTCTACCAAGCCAATCTTTGTAGTTAGGTCATGCCGAAGGGCACGGCAGCAAGGCGTGTAGAGGGCTGTGAATATGGCCACAACCGCAGCAGTTTGACGCCATCAAGGTCGCATTATCGTCACACAAAAAGACCAGTGTTGTAGTAAGGCCGCCCAAAGCAGCAACCCGCCATTCAATTATCACAGCACCGACCCTATGTCCTGCTAGCTATACAGTTCAATCTGACCCAAACGGGCTGCTTCCATTTCCATCATCATACACTTCCACCCCTCTAATCTCCTCTCCGTCCCCTCTTGACGGGCGGCGGACTTCTCGACCTCGATATCGAGTCGCTGTGTCTCCTCCGCTTGACACCGGCCGGGCTTGATCGCACCGGCGAATCTCTTCTCGGCGCAGGCTGTCTTCTGGGCGGCGGGCTCGGTGACCTCGAGTAAGAGTCTCGCCTACCTTTTCGCGCCCTCGGCGGCGGGGAGACGCTACCGCGGGGTGGTGGAGACCGACTATCTCTGGGTCCTCTGCGGTCAACTGGTGAACGGGATCGTGAATCCACCGAAGACCCGCGACTCGGGGACCGGCTGGGCGAGCGGCTTGGTGAACGGCTGCCGTAGCGGGCGCGTTTCCGCGGCGCGCTGCTCACCGATGAGCTGTTTCGCCTGACGGCACGGCGCGTGTCCTGCTTGGGACTTCGGCCGCGGGGTGCACCCCTGGCTGGCGGGGGGCTTGCAGAGTAAGATGCGGACCGTCCTCTTCTCGGAGGAGGCGATCTGCTGGCTGAGTGGCTATCTCTCTTGGCGCGACGAGGCGGCGGACTTCCGCTCAGACTGCGATCTCTGGGGCCATTTCGGGCTGGAGAGGGAGATCGTGAATAGCTGACGGATCGACCGCGTCGTCTGGGTGGGCTGGCCGAGTACGAATCGTCGCGGCGTCCCCTGCGCGGAGGGGTGATCGAACGACTGTATGAGCGAGATCGTGATGAGCTGCGACTGTACGAGCGGCCTCGTCCGCGGGGTGAAGGAGATCTAGACACTGAGTTTCTGCGATCTGTGACGCGTCTCGGAGACCTTGACCTTGATCTTGACCGTGAAGAGTACGAAGAGCCAGTGTATGAGGAGTAGCTGGATACCGACTCGGAGTCCGATTCGTCGGCGGCTGCGGGGGCGGGCAACGCCGGCTTGGGCATGTTCTGAAGGTACTCGCGCGATGCCTCGGTGAGGGCTCCCATGCCGATACTGGTGAAGTAGTTGATGGAGAAGCGAATGTTGCGTGCGTTGTCTCTTGGGAACAAGCCGGTGAAACTGGGTTGAAGGATTTCGTCCTTCATGCGCACTTGGAGCTTCGCCATGCCAATCTCCTCGGAAATGTCCTGGAAAAGAATCTTGATGAAGATTCTGGAACTGCTGGTTGTCTCTTCCTCGTTGAGGTGGATGGCGGACAGAACATGCCAGCCTATGGCATCGGTAGCCAGTAGGTGAGCGAAGAAGCGCGCGATATTGCGCAACCTGTTCGTCTCGTAGCGATGGATTTTGTTGTAGTAGTCGACGAAAGAGTCCTCGAAAAGGCCAGTCCATAAGCGGTTGAGCTTAGCAAAGCGCTCTCCAATGAGACCGTGGAATTTGGAGTATGTCTTCTCCTGAGAGCAGATCTCCACAATCATGGAGGGCAATTCTGGCTCCTGTCCCGCGGGAAGGTTGACTCGGAGCAATTTGTGGACTGCTTCCTCGGGGTCGATCGACGACATGACCGTGAGGTAGATCGTTCGTCGGAGGTTGACCAAGTCGGTGTTAGACTGGTCTTTGATCTCCATGGCCTTCTCCTCCTCGTCCTCTTCCTCCTCTGAGCTCTCATCTTCGTCGTCATCATCCTCGTAGTCACTGCCCTCTCCCAAAATCTCAGCCTTCAGCTTCTTGTAAGCCTCCTCGTGCTCTTCCCACTGCGGGTCGAACTTGAAGATGTTCACACTATCCTGAACATCGATCTCGCCATCCAGATCGACCATATGCGTGATCTGATCCTCTTCTTCCACCAGATCCAGCTCCTCCTTGATAGGCGGGTTGTCCTTGAAGTTGTCCTTACGAACCTGGAAGAGCACCTCAATCATGTACTGCACGCGCTTATCGATATCGGCCTCATGCAACACGTTTCTCAACTGGTCCCAAACCGCCATAGCAATCGCGGGCTGCATGTCTTGCAAGTGTTGTCCGACCTCGCGGAAGAAGTTGACGGCAATCTCTACACTGTCGTCGGTCGGCTTGTGCAGGAGAAGCAGGAGCATTTGGCCAGCAAGTCTCTCGTGGACGACTTGGTGGTTGATGAGATGCGCCAAGAATGTCGTAGAGGAGACGCAGACAGCCTTGTCGCTGCGCTTGAAGCCCTTGCGGAAGGACATGATGAGGCGCTTCACTAGGAGTTCGCCGACCGCTGGGAGCTTCGTGTTGACGATGGCGGCCATGGCCGCGAAGACGGGCGTGAACGGCAAACTTGCTGCCTGCGCCTTCATAATGGAGCGGCAGAAAAGACCGCGGCCTTTGATCAGGTTCTCGCCAAACAGCTCGGGGACGATGTGCTTGATGTTGGAGTAGTTGACCTTGTTGATCAGACCGTTGATACTCTTCTTCAGCGCCTCCCACATCAACCTCTGGTATTCCTTCGAGCTCTTGTCGGTAATTTGAGCCTGGAGCGCCCTCAGTCGAGCAGGCGGGATGTACGTGCCACCGGATCGCATCGAAAGGAGCTTCTCGTACTCGGCCTTCGCGATAGCCTGCTTCTCCTCCTCAGTCTTCGCAGGCGGGCTCGGACGACGTTCCTTGGGCGCTGGACGGTAGCTATCTGGGCGAGCTCGATCGCGACCACGATCGCGTGGGCGCTCGCCATCGCTATCGTGGCGTGGTCGACGGTCGCTGATGTCGCGTTCGTCGGCAGATTCGCCGTCGCGCTCGCGGCGCTCTGGGCGCGGCGACTCAACGTCTGCCGATGCCATCGTGCCTTTTGCTTTCCAAGTCCCAGAGATCGATCCCGGATTCGAAGGGAACTCGCGACGCTTTGAGGCAAGGGCGGGCGATCGGACACACCCTGATTGCTTGTTGGCGACTTTTTTTTTCCTTGGGGAAAGGATGCTTTGACGCAGCCTGGGTGGAAGGCTTCCCAAGAAAGGTACCTAAAAATCATAATTGTGGCTGGGGACTTGTAACGCCCCATAATCGAGAAGGACGCACGAGCCAGTTGCGGCTGGAGCTTGCCTTCCTGACAGGGGGACCCGCCCAAGCAAGCGTGCGTGGAAGTGCATTGTCAACCGTGGCAGCTCCTCTGTTAGCACAGGTCCAGTCCAGTCCACCAGGCGCGCCCTCATCCCCTGAAATCGCGACGACAATTTTCCCGATCGGCCAGCTAGCTGTTGACCTTTAACCACTTTCCTTCTTCCCCACGATACCTCTCCCATCCGGTTACCTGTCAACTATCTCACCGGCAGCCGCACTCGCAATCCGCCAATTCCTTCCTCACGCTCCTTTACTTCCGTTTTACCAAACACGACAATGGTACGTCGACCCTTCCCAGGAGACCTTGCGTCCCACCTTGCGCAACAAGGGATGCAGCGCAAGATGACTGAGGGACTGTCATGGCTAACTTTTGCTCCTCCTCCAGCTTGGAACACTCGTCGGTCTCGCCATGCTCGTGGCTGCCTCTGTGATCTTCACATACTACTCCATCTGGACCCTGCTCATGGTAGATGCCCTTTCCCCCCATGCTTCCACCAAGACCACAAGGTGCGCTAACACGCCCCGCCACAGCCCTTCGTCGATGACGACCACCCGCTTCAGAACTTCTTCCCTCCTCGCGTCTGGGCCATCCGCATCCCCGTCATCCTCATTCTCGTCGGCTGCGCCGTTGTCGGCTCTTTCTTGGGCACCGTTATGATCCGAAGCAACAGAAAGAAGGCCGCCAAGGCCAAGGCTGCCGCGAAGAAGAAGGCGTAAAGGATCTCAAACATTACAGGACGACTGTCGCGGCTCTTGTAGGGCCGATTTCAATCTATTACAATCGGACGTCTTCCGCTCAAAGCAGTCACAAACATCAAGCGAAGGGTGTTGCGCACTTGTATACAGGAATGGGTATCTAAAGCTGGTTGTATTGGAGAATTGAGCACATGGCCAATCTCGGAGCAGTGCTACCTACTCTGCATATGTTTAAGGACTACTACCCTATGCCAGAGAGAAGAATACCAAAAAAGACCAATAAAGGAGTGAGTGGCACGACCGGCCAAGTATCCGCCCCCATGATCCTAGAGCATCGGCCAGCAAACGTGTTTACATACCGACCCCTCCCCCATCCAGTAATGAAATCATGGCGCGAATGACTGTTGGTCTAACCTGGCTCCAAACGCCCCTTGCATTGTTTCTCAAACTCTCTGATCAGCAAAGTCGAGGACTTCACAATCGTCCTCGAAAAAACCATCCTCATCCTCCGCATGACGAGCTCCACGTCGTCTCCGAGTAGTGACAACAATCTCGTCACCATTCCCCCCACGATGCATGACTCTCTCCATCGAAGACAACGGAAGCGCCCGGTGATCATCCGAGATGTTGAATTCATCTTCTGAAACCGAGTGGTGTCCAACGTCCAGCCGAACCATGTTGAGCGGCTGACCAAACGCCCATGCTTGGGAAGTGTTCGGCTCCACCGGGTTGTATGAGACCTGGGGGCGCTGTTGCCGCTTCTTCTGCTTGGGCGTGGGTCGCTCGTCGAGGTTGGTCTCAGCCATGAGTGCAGCCAGCGAGGGAGTCGGGTTCGAGGCTTGTTCATTGTACTCGAAGAGAGACACACGCCTGTCGGTATGGAAGGGCTGGTAAGGTGCGCTGGATTCTATCTCAGCTTGCGGGATCGATGCCTCGGCGCTCAGATCAGCATGCAGGGGTCTAGCACGAGGGTCCAGAGTCAACGTATTGCCAGCGTCCATCTCTCGATCGGACAAGTCAAGATATTCATCTGAGTCGATGAATTGCCTAACTGCAGGGGCAAATCCATCATCTGGCAGCGCTGGCACCTTGAAGTCCTTGTACCGACTACCTCTTGGCATTCGCTGCTTTGGAGGCGTCGGTGCAGGGCGACGGGTTTTGGATGGGTAAGAGCGGACGAGACCATCGCCCACAACGTAAAGCGTGTGGTACTTTCTACCAGTAATCCATACGACGCATGAAGCTGTGGGAAGCCATTGGCTTTGCGGCAGAGACACGCGGTTTTCTCCTGTGTGACGCAGTTGGTTGATGGCAACACCGGTCTTGCCGAGGGAATGGCTAATGCTGGCAGCGATCGCCCTGCCACCAACACTCGCAGAATCGACAAAGTTGCCGTGTGCCACGCCTTGCGCATTCGAGCTGCTCCTACGCGGCCGAGTGATGAGAGGCCTGGCTGCATGATAGGCTGCACCAAAGGCACTAGAAGCAATGGAGACAGCAGAGCTAGGGGCGTCCGACGCGGGAGCTCCATTCTCTTCCGTTGCCTTGCGGCGGCGAGGGGGAGGCCAAGTAAATGCGCTCGATGGCATGTCCAGAAGATGAACAGTTCCTCGTTCAGTGACCATGGCGATTCGCTCTCCATTGGGCTTCGACCATGCAACTTCGACGATTCGGGCCACAGTCATTCGCGAAAACTGGGCGACTTGACGTACTCTCGGGCCCATCGCGCTGTTAGACGCCAGTACCTGAAGTGGGGAAGACTTGGTGTATTGTATGCACATCAGGTCCCAAACGGTTTGCACGTCGCCCTTGCCGCTTGCTGTGAACAGCGACAGGCCCGTCGGCGAGAATGACAAGAAGCTGCATCCGAGAGGAGAAGCAAACGTGATCAGAGGATGCAACACGGCCGAAGTTGGCAGACTGTCCAGGTCCAGGATAGAGACAAGACCGGGATCCTTAGTGACCGCCTGGCCCGGCGTACCATGAGTTGGCGGGAACTGAGGCGCATCGTGACGGGGAGGGTAGGAACCAGCCCACTGCTGGGCTGCGAGTGGTGGCGATCTCGGCTGTTGGGGCGGCGTTTGGTTCGCACTCTTGTTCCAGTACGAGTTCCAGGCCTGCAAGCCTTGCTGGCCAACCCATTTCGCACCAGAGATCAATTCCTGCGTGGTCTCGCGCATGATCTTGTTCACCATGCTCTCTGCCATGGGAGAGTCAACTGCGCCGGTAACACCAGGAACCACAGGCGAAGTTACCGAGGCAATGCCGGGAGCCTTGCCAAAGATGGGAACCGGTACGTGTGCGCGAAGGGCGATCTGTGAATTGGCGGCGGGAGGGCAGTAGGCGAGCCACTTGCCGTTGAGCGACAGAATCGGCGTTTGAGGGTTAGGACGCGGCGGTGCGGGCGAATGTCTTCGCTCCGCTTCTTCCGCAACTTCCCCTCTTGGGAGTTGTTGAAGGCTGGTCCAAAGCTTTCCCATGCAACCGAAGCGAACAGGACTGTCGACAACATCCACAATTTGTCGGTAAACCCAGCATTCTCCGCTCACGCCTGAAGCTATGACAATGTTGCCAGCATCGGCCTTGACGGTGAACGCGCCTGTGGGAGGTGGCGCCTTGAAGATTGGGCTCGTCACCGGCGTTGAAAGAGGCACTTTTGGAGCTTGAAGAAGTACGTCAACAAGCTTCCCCGTCTTCAGGGAGTGTAACTCAACGGAAGTCTGGTAGAACTCGATCGCAGGGGTGAACCGCCCAGAGGGCCCTCCTTTCTGGCTGCCGTCCGCTCGGGGGCTGTCAGGAACTTCGCGCTCTTCAGCGATGGTCTCATTTGCAGTTTGAATGGCGATTTCTGGCGATGTCTGTGGTAGAACTGGACCGTGGACAACAACGGCGACCAGAGGGCCAAGCTCAGCCTGGTCATTTGGAGTGGACCAAGGCAGAATCTTTGCGTTGTACACACCACCCCGAAGTCCCTTGAGGCCGGCAACACGGTCGAGGCCGCGTTTGGTCACGGAGTAGACTTCCAGGCCACCCTCGTACCCCGCCAGTGCGACGTTGTCCGATCCCGGAACAAGCTCGGTGTGGGGAGACGGCAGATTGTCGAAGCCAAAATGGTAGCCTTTGTCACCAGCCTTCAAGCCGGCTTTGGAGGCCATGTCGAAATCGATATCCGGGGCGCCATAAAAATGCGGCTGCGGTTGGTGGGGAAGTGGAGGGTGAGAACCAACTCTTGCGTGGGACAACTGCGACTGCATGGAGCTACGGCGAAAGGCTGCAGCTGCAGCCGGTTGATGGTAGGCCTCAAGTGGATACTGGGCATCCATTTGGAAGCTGAGTGGGCGCTTCATATGATTTGGCATGCTGTTGGGAGGGGAGGGCGACGCAGTTTGGGGAGTCAAGGACTGGCGCTGGACAGCCCACCCGTGGTGGAGGCGACCGGAATCCTCGTAGGAGGACGGCTGGGTAGGCGGAGATTCACCCATGAGGCTAATCAAGTTTCCCGGAGAACCAGCAAGGCCTCCTCTTGCCCATTCGTGGTTTGTACTTGCAGCAGTACTCGCGGACACAGACGTCGTGGAGAGGGCATCCAGGGTCGGCGAGATGGTGGGGTGCCCATCGTAGGGTGACGAGCCTTGAGCAATGGGTCTGATGTCGGGGGAGTTGACGGGAGGCGACGACGCATCGGAGGGGGGACTCTTGGAAGGACTGCCGTTTCTTTGAAGATGTCAGTGGAAGTTGTCACGACAAAGGTTTTAAGCAAAGATGCAGAACAAGGCAGCAGTGACTCAAAGGTGCTGATGGCGGGGTTCAGGAGAGGGGAGTAAGAACGTACGCAAACTTGCCCGCGGCGAGTTTCGTCACCGCGGCGCTAACTCCACCATCTTTCGCGTTCTTTCTGTCCTTCTTAGAGCCTGTTTTGAGAATTTTCATGAGTATGATGTTCGTCTGCTGAACCTAGCACGTATGCGTCAGAAGCGCGGAGTAGGTCCGAACTTACTCGGCATTCAAGTGGTGTTGCGCCGCAGTTGGAGCAGTTTCCTGCTCCAAGAACCTGCGTTCCCGCAAGGTAGCTCTACCCTTTGAGAGAATACGAGTACTTTGAATGTATGGAGAGTCGTGGAGGATCGCGATAAGAGGTTCGATGGTGGTATGAGGGGTATCGGGTTAAGCGACGGTTGGTTGGGTCTATTAGAGATGACGGAACGCGGCGAGAAAAGCGGCAGATGACCTCGGAGGGTGAAAGTGCCGCAGACGCTGGGATATGCTTCGGTTTGAACGACGGCTCGATATGGCAAATGGAGAAAATAGGCAAGTCGTGCCTCGTATCGTTGGTGAAGGTTGTACGGAAGAAGCAGAAGTGTAAAGAGCGGCGTTCTTTCCAGGCACAGCCAAAATGGAGAGGAAGTAATTACGGTCGCAAGTGAAGAAACAGTCTATAGAAGGAAACAGAAGAGGAAAGACGTGACGGACGTGACAGGACGTGACGTGACGAGTATGTTCACGGGAATGCTGCTATCGTAGTTTGGTTTGGTTGTTGTTGATGAGTCGAAGGGAAGGAGCACGGGGGAAGGAAGTGAGGTCAGTCATGGCGACAGGTAGGTAGGTAGCATAGCAGGTCCCCGGTACGGAGTAGGTAGGTGCTGCATGGTACGTGCTCCCCGCCAGCAGGTCTCCAGCAGGTCAGGCCGGGCCTGGTCAGGTACACCACCATCAAATCACAGGCGCGCCGGGGTCGTCTAAGAATGGGTACAGCGGTACATCGGATGCCGTAATGGAACAGAAGAGGTCAGATAAGATACGGGAAGCCGGACCTTCCTTACACAGCACCTCCCCTCCTACCCTCAGCCCAACTAACCTGCCACTTCCACTTCCACATTGCGACGCAGTACTTCATTACCCCTCGCGACATCCTTCAGAGTCCACCCGCACTTTCGTCCCTCAGCAGGTCACTGGTGCAGCAGCTGCTCTCCGCGGGAGGGAGCGGGGCGTTTGCGTGCTTTCGCAGCTCGACAACCCGAGGACGGCGCGGTGCCCCCAAGGTGCCACTCACTGAATGCCCCCCTCCAAGCCACCCCTCCACGCCCTCCACTTCAATCAGGACAGCCAGTTGGAGGAACTGGGGCCAGGGTGCAGGGGTGTCAAGCGCAGGCAGCTGGCCAGGATTGGAATGAAAGAGGGTGGGAGGGTGAGGGGTGTTTCCGGGGAGAGGGACATCCAGGGCACTGGTGCTGCGCGCTGATGTTGCTGCTGCTGTTAATGCTGTTTGGCACTGTCCCGCAACTGCAACTGCAAGGCAGGAGGTTCCAGGTGCGAGGTATCTTCTGCCCCTCGAGCATGGCCTCCGGTACATCTCGGCGGCATGTAGCGCAGGGCAGGATGCAGGACGCAGTGCGGATACAGCTACAGATACAGCGCACCAATCTGGAGCCAGCCTTCTTCATCGGACAGGGGGTGGTTGGGACAGGTTGAAGATGATAAAGTCTTCCTAGGTATTCTTTGTGCTAACAATAGCCGCAGAAATACCTGTTTCGATCTCGGGATACTTGGCACTGCAAGCCATTAAGGTACGGCGGTACGTATCCCAGACATCAGCAACAGACACTTCCTGCTTGACACTCAGGTCGACACGCCCAGGCCTCTCTCTACGCGGTAGAGCAGTCGGGTCTGGCCTGGCCTGGTCTGGTGTCCCGGAGTTCAGTCCAGCCCAGCCATCAACAGGAGCAACAATCGCATTATCTGCGATACGCCTCCAGCAGCTCTTTCAACACGGAACCGCAGATGGGCGGTAGTCCTCTCCTTGTGCGAAATCGAAGACGCAAACATCAAAGTCACATCCGCTTGTCAGAGGGACACGATCCAACGCTACGAATTCAATCTTTGTCTGAGACCCCTCGTCTCGCTCAACACTCACCATCTCTTCTTCCATACACTTCCACCGATTTACCATGTGCCTGACGGTTGGCCTCCCACACCACACCACACTCCTGGTGCTAAGCTGAGCTCTGCATACGCATACAGAGTCTCTTCTGCCGAGGCCGGCGACGGGCAACCCAACCTTGGAATGTCTCTCTGTCTCTCTCACTCTTTCTTAGCAGTCAGGACGCAGGCGGCAACGGCGCCAGGTCTAGTCAGAGCCAACCCAGTCAACCAATACCAAGACCAATGCCGAACTGACACTCCCATTGTCCTTTACTCCTTCCACCTTCTCCCCCTCATCCACCAATCTCGCTCATCAATCTCCGTCAAATCACTACAATCTCACCCCTGTGTCCGGGACCAGCTGCTGACGCCTGGGCTGTGCGTGCCTACACGCGCCTGCGCCCGCGGTGGACGACGGATGATAGTGACGATCCGGGGGTGACCGATGCCATCATTCCGCTTTGGCCTGGTGACGGCGGCGCAGACACGACCTGCTGGACGCTCTCAACCAAGCTTCCCCCGGGACAACAGCACGACGGTTCGTACACTAAAATAACGGTTGCCCGTCTTTCACCTACCGCCAACCTGGAAATTGCCTCGCAACCTCGCTTCTCCATGCCTCTTTACGGTGTGCCGTCGCCCATCCCATTTTACCCCCCCGTCCCCGTCATCGGTCACCCGTCCATCCTGTCGCGCACCAGCTGTTAAACTGCCACACCCGACACTCTTCTGGCCAGACCGTCCAACTGACAAAGACACCTGACCCCTCGGTGGAGGACGGGGGGCCACCAAGTCAGGTGAACGGGCCACTCATAGCTCTCTCGTGGCCCACGAGAACAACACACCACCACTGACGTAGGTAGGGCTCTCCTGGTACCCCTCCTTATGCCCGCGGGCTCGCATCTCTGAGAACTCCTCGAGCCTCTCAACCCTCACCGTTTCAAGATGAGATGCCGGTTATGAAGTCATCTGTTGGGAAAGCTGAGTTCTGGCTATCGTCGGGTCATTACCTAAGACAACAGCCCCAATCCAACGAGGCGAAGCGAGGCGAGATGGTGCAGGACGAGGCGACGCGGACGACGCATGGCACGGGGACGCCCGTGGTCGCGACCTCGTCGAAGCGCAAGCGCATGGAGCGGTTTGAGGTCGGAGCTACTACCGGATGAATCCATCGTCATCGATGAGATCAAATTCGATGCGCTCCCGTCCGTCAGCCTGAGAATGGAACACCGGAATGCCATCGTGAAAAGGCGCAGTCAGTGGGTTCGACAAAACACACTTTGCGCCAATTCCCAGCGTCTCGTCCAACATCTGTCTTTCGGCGGATAATGCCATGGACGTATGTCGTCCAATTCTAAATTTGCCTTGACAACTCCCAGCCTCTCGGCTCTACAGTGTCCGAGGTGTCGCATTCGACGCTTCAAAAGTTGGACTCAAAAGGCAGTGGCCCCTCAATCGGAGCCCACTGGTCTAGCCAGACCCGATAATCATCCATTCGCCATTCACCATCGTGCTTCTTCCATGCCGCACTCCCAGCCCAACTAAACACGTTCTCACTTCCATCCAGCCCCTTTCTCCTGACACCACCCTTCAACATGACGTGCACACCCTGTTCGGTTACTGACCCGATTGCGCTCGTGATCCAGTGCTTCCTCGCCGCGACTGAGCCCCACATCTCCGTCCGCAGCTGCCGGAGGTCTTGATCCAAGTGTCAGCTTACGGCTGCAACTCATCACCCGCGTCGTACGTACTCTCGTGCTTCTCGGCCGCCTGCGGTCCAATCTTGACTTTCGCGTCCGGCGTGAAGAACGCCAGCCATTGCTCGTTCAGCTCCTTGTTGTCGCTCGTCCGGTAAAAGTCCCTAAGGCGGAGCCGAAGGTCCCGGTCCATAGCCGTCTCGGTCGGCCAGAACGGCTCCAGCCGTGAGTAGCTGTCGTACGGCTCGACGCCTTCTGTCGCTGCGAATTCTCCCATTTTTCGATTTCGTACAGTGAACTTGTTTCTGTTCCTCACTGATAATGTTTCTTCAACGTATGCGAGCACACACCAGCGAGCGGCGGAGGTGTGTGACGTTTATACCCGTCCCAAGTCCCAGTGTTAGTTAAGTCTTCGGCCCGGGCACCTGGTCTGACGACACCCGAAATTCGGAACTGTTATCCGGGAAGGGAGAACATCATGAGAGTCGGAATTCCCGTTGCGACGATGGTGCAATTGCGCGGCTAACGCACAGCAACCTGTCGTCGTCTTCAAAGCTACGATGCGATAGTTGGATCGGTAATCAGAGTCGTTGAGATTCCTTCCCATAGATGCGGGCTGAGTGCCGCCTTTCGCGGGGTTCCGAGGTTGGGATTGGCGCTGCCCCTCTTAGTATCGCAATTTGCTGCACAGAACATCTCACCAAGAGAGGCTTAGCCTCTAATCTCTCCCCTTGGTGTAGTTGGTTCATCACGTTCGACTGTAATGGTTACGTTGTCATCGAAAGGTCTCTAGTTCGATTCTGGAAGGGGAGAAACAAACTTTTTTTGTCGGTTTTTGCCATTGCATAATTGCGTCCTGGGTCATCTCTGAGATTGTGCATTTCACTGAGAGAGACAGCATTCCAGTGAATTTCTTGGCGCTAGAGGCTCAGCAACGTTACTTTGAGCATTTAACTGGCCCTTCTATTCGCTTTTCACATTTATTTGGATCATGTTGTCGTGGCACATGTGTTGTTGCTATTTTCGACGTTTGGATAATTAGATGTTGGCTGCAGATTTGACACGAAGACTCTGCAAAACCTTTGACTTAGAGACCAAAACCTATCCCCCTATATTGACCTCCAGAGGAACCAAGACATTGGAGCGTGAGCAGTGTGGTTCAGTGAGCTTGTGGCAACTGACAAGTTGGTACCAGTCAAACCGCGAAGTTCAGAGGCTTTGGATAGGTATTGGGCAGATGGGTGCTGTTGGGGTGGCCAGCTATGCCAGCTCATAATATGTACTCAATGTACCTGCTCGCTATCTGCGAGATGCGGCGGCCGGATATTGGAACGGAGTTCGAATGACCGCCGATAATAGAAGTTCTCATGCTCCGCACGTGGTTGTTGTTTATTATGAAGTTTTCGCTTCTGCGGGCTGCAGCGCGGTGCGAGTGACTGCTGGTGATGGGCGCCCTAGTGCTGGGCATGCTGTTTTTCTTGCTGCTGCAGATGTTAGTGTTGTGTTTGCCGACGGTAACGGGCCGTTACTTGCGCCAACAGTATCCGGGAGCATGCATCGGGCAGGGCGACAAGTACAATCGTCTGTGGTAGCTTGCCCTCTGGGAAGTTGCCGGTGGATGGACCGATGTCATCGTGGTAGCGGTGGATGGGGAAGGCTTGGTCGATATCCTTCAAGTCGTCGTCGCGGAAAGGGAGGATGGAGGCTCAGTCTTGCCATAAATCCCACGGTCTCTGGCCACGCGTTTCTTCGTTCCTCAGGTGCTCTCGTGTGGCTATCAGCGCCTTTCCCAAGCGGTTCTCTCCCCAGTCCTTTCGTTGGTTCATGGCATGCTTTGCACTGTATCCGATGCCCCAAACGCGGTCTCGAGATGCCGCATCACACAGCAGGCGGCCATGCGTAGAGAGCAGTTTTCTTGCGAGGTTTGGGTTCTGGCTGAACTTAGCAATGTTGCCTACCTCTACGACTGCGCTCTTGATGGGATCCCAAATCTCGTCGGTGAAGCCTTCTTTGTGGTAGTCTTTCTCGCTTGAGGAGCGATTTAGTGGTGGTGGTGGTGGTGGTGTGTTATCTTATTAGTTGTAAAAGACGAATGTTCAGAGTATGTACGGCAAGGGTATGGCAAGAGTACGGAGAAGGGAAGTGTGCATCTGCCTGGAAGTTGGGCAATACTCTTATGTTACAATCCGTTCAGAGGACCTCTTAGGCGTAACTGTGTTTTACTTGCTGTACATTAAATAGTTAAGCTGAAGATGAACTAGACATCAAGACCAACAAAGGGAACACCTATAAGAACACGCAGAACCTTTACAACCTTCAGCTTTTGAGAGGTAATTTAGTCACTTCATGACATCAGAACATCACCAGTGACGCATTACAAAAGAATCAACCCGATCTTGAAGTTCTACTCAATGCCAAATATTAATCCGTCGAAAACCCCTGGCATTTCAGCTTCAGTAATTTGCTTCGGAGGCAAAGGCGGAGACTTCTCCCACGCAGGAACCTTTCGAAGACGACTAACCCAGAAGACAAAATGGTTGCAGTGATGTGTAACAAGGTGCTCGAAAAATTGCATACCTGGAAGCTACATAATCCTATTTAAATGCAGCACTCTCTGCATCGTCCTGTCGTTTCCTTTCGATTGTTCATTCTACAATCCCGATTTCGCAGCTCCAGCTTTACACTTTGGTCAACAAATTGACTCTGCCAAGCTACAGCTAAGATGTCTACCAACTCCCTGGTTTCCCTTGAAACCCTCCTCGAGATTGGGTTCTCCCAGGAAAAGGCAGAGCAAATCTGGACAAAGTGGTTAAATTGGCCAGAAGGGCCTGTCAGCCGAGAGACAGACCCTTATGATGGGGGCCTGCAGATGACGTTCGACCACTTCTTTATTGCAGGCCTCGAGAAAGACGACGGAGATGTGTGGGGCGACGACGAAACAGAATGGCGAAACTCACTCACTCGCTACGGCATCAACAGCGACACGCAAGATGCCATTATGGACCCCGAATTCAAACACATCCGCTTGGCTCAATCTGCACGGTTCTGGGCTAAAGACACCGTCGAGATGCGCTACGCCTGGTTGCAAAGATGCGCAAACAATTCCACGGCACCTCCGTCCCTACAATCGTCAACAGCGAACAACGATGGCCAGGCACCCAACAACATTCTGCCTGAAGTGAGTCGTGGGCCTCCGTACAAACTGAAACTGTACAAAGCTGCAGACTTGGGTCGTGCCCATCGGCTCTTCGACAAGAGCGGAACCTTTGACTGCATCGCGGATCTTCGAAGTCCTGCTCCTTCAGACTTCACTGGACATTCGTCAGCATTCTACTTCAGCCCTGACATCGAGGTCGCCCAACTCGAAGGCGCTTGCGCGAAGCGCAGGGCGAGTCGCTCATCAATCGCGCTCATACAGACCACGATACCAGTCGATGAGATTAACAAACTGCCAGATGAAGACGTACTCTCTGGCCTGCACTGGACGGACCTCTTGTGGAAACAACTAGTCTGGTCATCTCGGAGAGGAGAGATTCTATCGGGCGACCTCCGCGAATATCGCGGAGTTACTATCATCGTTGGTACTAAGGCTCGATTGCCGAACGCAGTGTATAGTAAGATGGAATCTCCAACAGATATCAAGAAGGATTGTGTCTACATGGTCACCGAAAAGTTCGAGTCTCCGTCGGCAATTCAGTGGATGTTTTCAGCTGAGGGTGAGGGTTTCTTGAGAGATCACGGCTGCTTCAAAGTCGTTAGCTATTTCTAAGTAGATTTGCTATCTGAGCAGACATCCTTATTATCTTTGGCACCAACTACCTAATTATGCTAGTGCTACATCTTGATGTTTGATCCACTCACAGATACAGGCTTATCTATTCAAGAATGATTACAAAAGAACTCATCACCAAGTATTGAGAAGCTGCACCGGTTACTTCATATGGGTTTGAGCCGTTATAAGATTCATAAGGCTTTGTGCAATCAATTACGCACCTAGTAAGGCCGAGAAAAATACCGAGGACAACAGCGAAGATCAAAATGACAGTCGACTTACATCCTCCATGAGTAACTTGGAATCACCTATGTGTAAGAGATATGTCCAACTCCGCCCGACGCTTCGTAGTATGTATGGATGGCGGAGTCGTCAAGTCAGTATGCGGGTCGAACAATCTTATATAATGGTCAGTTGGTGATCCTGAGACCTTTCCCCCTGTAGATTATGTTCTGCAGCTTCTTCCGCCTGCGCAGCAACAAAGATCTTCTCTTCACCCAGAATAACTGTCAAAAGGCCCTACCACTACGTCATTGATATCGGCCAACGTAATGAAGCGGTGCGATAACGAGATGCATTCCAAATGCCGTAGTTTTAAACTCGTACCACGCAGAGCACATGCCGCATCAGGTTCATTCTTCAACTTGGCAGACCTCAAAGTAATGCAACCACTGAGCTGTTCTTGCATGAGAGCTCCACAGACTGTCTGGGGTTCGATTCGCAGACGGCCCCTGAACATCAACGTCCCACACCGGTGGAGTCCAATAACACAAAGATCTTCATTGGATTAGTGAGGGGTCGCTCGGGTAATAAAAATCTCGTGGCTCCCAGGATTTGAAACGTGGTTCTCCCGGAAGCACCGGCCAAGACCTCGGACATTGACATCGTCAACCATGGCTCAGATTTTTTTGTGAGTTGTTTTCTCATCGCCGTCTCACCGAAGAGATAAGATATTAACCAGTTGTTCACAGTGTTGGCGGTACAGGCCACATCGGCGGCGCTGTGCTTGAACTACTTCTCAAGCAACATGCCGACGCCAAAGTGAAGGTCTTGGTGCGGGATGAGGCAAAGGCAGAGCGTCTGGTCAGCAAGTACCCGCAAGTCAGCTACGTCGTCGGTGACACGGGCAACTTTGAGCTTCTCGAGAAGTGCAGCAAGGAGGCCGACATCGTCATCAACACCTCCCCGGACATCACGCACGACGCGGGCATCAAGGCGATCCTCGCGGGCCTGAAGGCGCGCGAAGGACCCAAGGGATACTACATCCACACTTCGGGCGCTTCTCTCATCTGGGACGAGCCCGCCGGCTCCAAGGACGCCAGCTGGTGGGACGACATCAAGGACATCAAGGACATCCTCGCCTTCAAGGGCGAAGCCCACACGCACGCCGTGACTGACAAGATCGTGCGCGATGCGGCCTCAGACGTCAACGTGGCCATCGTCTCGCCGGGCTTCGTTGGCGGCATGAGCCCTTCCATTGAGCACCCGACCCCGATCACCACGCCCGCCATCTTCCTCACCGCCCGCGCCATGAAGACGGGCTGGCAAATCGCAGAGGGAGAGAACACCCACGCCTGGATCGACGTCTCCGACCTCGCGAGGATCTTCCTGATCCTCATCGGAAAGGCCATCAACGGCGCGTCCGACTCTGAGCCGTTTGAGCTCTGGGGAACGGAGGCGTACTACTTCGCCACCGGCGAGGACATCTCGTTCGCCAAGTTCATGAAGCACCTCGTGCCCGTCCTTAAGAAACACGACGTTATCGAAACCGAGGAGATCAAGTCGGTTAGCGTGGTCGAGGCCGCGAGAACCAGCATGGGTGGAAGCGACTACGACCCCGACGACACGCCGCCGCCGCCTGACACCTGGGCCATGCACATTGCCATCATGTACGGAATCAACATGCGCGTCAGCGCTTCCAGGATGGAGAAGCTTGGCTGGAAGGCTGAGAAGGGCAGCGTCGTCGACACCTTCCCTGAGGTTGTCACCGAGTTTTTGAAGCGGGAGAAGAAATAGTATAGCTCGCTGTCGTTTCTTGTGAACAATATTTCACGACCTGGCAAGATTGGTGGTTGTTTGTAAAAAGAAAAGTACATGTATGTGTGTGGGGGGCGGATTGCTTTCTATTGCTGCAAGGCAGAAATCTACGCATGTATCTCTAATAGCTTCGCTGCTCACTTAGGCGCTGGGGAGTGTTTTTGCTACAGCGCAGCATTTGATACTGGTTTCAGAAACAAAAAGTTGTTATATCCTTCATTGAAGACCACGGAGTACAACACATCTCGTTGCGTGGAATGTGTGTGATCTTAGTTTCGGTTTCATGCACCCAATCATTTGTGTTAGATTAAGCTATCTATTGAGAGTCAAGTTACTCAGGTGGCGTCGCAACTATCGAGTAAATGAGTGAGTCTAGAATGACGAGAGTTTTACATGAGGCGTGCAAAAATGAACTCAGAACTGCATAATTATCTGGTCATGAAGACAGCCGTAAGTCAGACAGATGCTTTTACCCCGAAATCTCTTATGTTGTGTTTGTTCCAGTCTCTGTGGCCTAAATCTCACTTCTAAAGGAACTTAATACATAACGGCCTTAATTATGTTTAGTACAATCAGAGCGTGAGACTTTCGAGTGAAGCAAATTTTATTTAATCTTCATTCAGTTGCATAGTTGAGCAAAAGCTAATTTTTTTTATTTTTTTTTATTTTTTTTTATTTTTTTTATTTAACGCCATGGCGGCAAGGGCGCAGCGGCCCTTGCGGCAGACCTCCCGAAGGGTATGTGGCGTGGAGGGCCGCAGGATCTAGCTATATACTCTGTAGTACACGCCTCTTCCTAGCGTCCTCCAGATCTTGCCCGAGGGCCACTATGTGTTCTATCCGTCCCTAGTTCC
>NW_026517627.1:0-19250 GCF_026319265.1 Colletotrichum chrysophilum | reverse complement strand
CCCCAAATCCTCCAAAAGAATTCTCCCGAATCATCAGCAATGTCGCTCAAGTCCATCCGCCTGCGATGACCTCCCGGACCCCAATGGGCGTCCAGCCGCGACCGCCCCAGCAGCGAACCCTCAGCAGCTCCGGCCTGTCGGTCCAACGGCCAACCCACCAGCGCACCCTATCCCAACAGTATCTGCCTCAGTCGCCCGTTCGTAAGGAGAACCTGATCGACCTGACCGGCGCCGACAACGATGCTGCCGTCGCCCAGAACAGATATGGCACCCTGCCGCGGAGGGGAGGCTCCCGCCTCAAGCTCGAGTTGTCCAACGACGCCATGCTCCCTCAGCACCACCCCAGCGACTCGCCAAACATCCTCACCCCCAACCGCCTCATGCCCAAGAACGAGCCCTCAAACCTCACCGACATGAGCTCGCCGGCCTCCGCAAAAGGCCAATCCATCGACGTCGATAACCCGCCCATGCCCATGCCGAAACGCCGACCGCGATTCGTCGTCCCCACACCCATCAAAGACTCCCCTGCGCCCGTCGTCGCAATCAAGAAAGACGGCCGCCCGAAGCCCTACCACCTCGAGACTCCCGCCGCCGCCCCCCGATACGCGCCCTTTGGCAAGCCTCGATCCGACGCGACGGCGAAACAAGGTTTTGGCGGCAGCGGCGGTGCGCGCGACTCCCAAGACTTGGGCCATGCCGACTTCTTCCCGTGGACCGGCAACCACCCGGAGGACCAGTGGTCCGAGACCATCATCAAGAACGGCTACTTTGATAAGCCTCCCGCGACCACGGCCGAGACCACGTCCGCCAAGGCCGCACTGTTCCCTGCCCTGAAGCACAAGACTGGGCTTAACTTGCTCTCCAACATCTTCACCGGCATTCTGAACCAGCGGAAACTGAATGGCCAGATTTCGTCGCCCTCGACCTTCAAGCCGCCACCGCGTGTCACCCTTACCGATACGAAGCGAGAAATGTGGCTGAGGGACTTGGCGAACCCCTCCATATCGTTGCGCCGCCTCAGCCGAACCATCCCCCACGGCATCAGGGGCAAGGTCCTGCTGGACCACTGTCTCAACAAGAATGTGCCGACCGAGAGGGCTGTGTGGCTGGTCAAGTGCGTTGGCGCGAACGAGATCCGATCAGTCAAGAGGAAAGGAACCGGCCCCAACGGCCCTTTCGTCGTTACTGGCGAGGCAAAGTGGCTAAGAGATTGGACGGTTTTTGTCGAGCAATTTGTCGAGGGAGTATCCACGGCCTTTGGCGATAACGACTGGAAGGCCAAGGTTCAATATGCGTAAGGTTATTCTCGTTGGCCCGGCCTGGCGAAGCTAACGAAGCTGCAGCATTCGACTCGCGACACATTTATATGCCGAGCAATTGCTCGAGCGCGACCACTACATGGACTGGCTCGTATCCGGGTTGGAAAACTCTACGCAGGCGAAGCTGCCGATGTGGATTTTGATCACACAGATTTACTGGAAAGATTTGCTTCGTTTGAGAAGATATGGCCGGAGACTAGTCAATGCGCTCCTCGGCCATCTCAACACGGTAAGTTGCTCGTTCATAGGCCCGCGCGCATATCTAACGGATACAGATCCATAACGACCCTGACCGAGACATTCTTATCCAACTGTCCGTGAGGTTAACATCACTACTTATCCCCCTTGTATCATCTCATCCCGACAACTTTGTTGCACCTGCGACTTGGTTCAAGTACAGGGACGCACTCCTCGCCTCTATCCCGATCGACAACGACTTTGCGCAGACCGCATTCAAATCGATCAACTCGAGAAACGAACAGCTGGTTGCGTCGGCGAACAACTCCCAGCCGGCGAACCGCCAAATACTTGTCAAACAACTTGACACAACTTTTCAAACGATATACACAGCCGACCTGGCTACGCAGTGCTGGATAGTCAGTGAGGACAAGAGCATGATTGTGCGAACGCTTTTGGAATGGTGCACCTCGCCTCACAGACCCGGCGCTGCCAAGGTTTACATGACTGCCAGCCTCTTGCGAGCCTGGATTCCGACCGGACTAGACGTGACGACGGCAATCCTAGAGTTTCTGAGCAAATGCCCGCCGACCGAGCCGAATGCGAAGAAGACGTTCCACATGTTGGTATCAGAAATCGCGCGCAGCGGGGACTTTCAGTTTCAAGGATATGTCTTCTGGTTGGTTGCGCGAGGTGGTCTTCGGGAACCTTCCGACACGGAACGAGAGGGCTCATGCGCAACGAGGCTGCTGGTGGACCTGCCGCTTCACGCCTTGGACCCAGCGTCTCTGGCAACGCGAGCGAGCCTACTCCGAAGAGCGACGTACGATGTCAACGACGAAGCAGAAGATATCAACACGGCCCTGAAATGCATTCAACATGCCATGGGCCTTCCCCTTCCGCCTGGGGACCCGATTCTCCAGCGAAAGCCCGTCTCTCTGGGTAAACTTTGCCGCCTAATCTCTGACAGTAACCGTGCTCTTCAGACCGAGGTTGGAGCTCGACTTTTGCAGATATTCACGACCGAGACGGTCATGACCAAGAACGGGCCCCAGGTTTCTGTGCCCATGTTCAACTTTGCCCGCGCGATCCTGGAGGCTGCTTCGGACTTTTCCGTGCTGGCTGAAATTGTCAAGGTCGTTATCCGTGTGTCGAACCCCGAGATTCTCGCTTCCTGCGCCGATACCGTCAACGTACACCTACCGATCTTCGCCGCTCTCGGCGTGGGCAAGGAGCTTTTCGATGTGCTGTTGGAAAGACTGAAGGTGGTGGGAGAAGAGCAGGGTGTCGCCGCTCGGCCTCTCTTGGCGTCTTTGGCGAACCTCGCGGCTCGTCTGCCAGGCCTAACGAACACGGCTATGCATCTGCGCAAGGAACTCCACCAGTGTGACCGCAACACTGCTATCGACGCTTGTTCGCCCGTGTCCGATAACATGGCTGGCAGGCTCCAGGATGCCGAAGGGGAACTGCACGAGGAGATCGAGAAGTTGTTGACCAGCGGGACGAGCGTGGACCGGCCGACTATGGACCGTCTTTTCCAGACTGTTGTTAGCCGATTGGAATCTTCATGGGCTAACTCACCAGAACGGCAGCGTGCCTACAGTGCGCTCCTTGGCCGACTGCGCATCTTCGACACCCAACACTTCGACTTGCGAATGACCGACTGGGTCCATCACGTCAGCGCGCTCAAGAGCCGGCCTGGCCTTGCGGACATCTACCCGCTGCTCATCAGCATAGGTTGCTTGACGCTGCCGATCCTCCTCACCACGACGACCGTCGATTCGAGCAGCGTCGCCCGCAATCCTGCAGCGCCCGTCAACAGCACGACGACGTACATGCAGGAGGTACTCAGCCTATGCGTCATGCCTCTTGCACTCAAGACGGCGTTGACCCCGGAAGAGACGTATCGGTTTTATATTCAACAGAAGATTGCGCCTCGTCAGAACCACAAGGACATGGTGATCCTCGTTCGAAACGCCCTTGTCGAGTACGCACGCCTGCAAAGTCAACCCGGGATCCCGTTGCCCTTGTCGAACTCGGCGTGTGGAGACAAAATGCTAGAACTTCTGAAGCTCCTAGTCTTGCTGGATGCGCCGTCTGTGGTTCAGTCATTGGGAACGAAGACAGCGGACCCTGCCCTGAGCGGTTTGTTTGCGCAGATCACGACCAAGCTTCTGATGCCGGGAGCTCAGGACGGAACGCCACTTAGTTTCGAGACTGTGCTTGAACTCGCCAATGAATTCACCCTCCCGTTCTGCCAGCTAAAGTTGTCCATCGGCCTGCCCGCAGACACCACTACAAGCCCGGGAGGTGGAGAGCAGGCGATGTCGCAGTTCGACATGTTTTCCCGCGCTATGGACCGGGCTGTGTCCGCGAACAACGTCATGTGGACGAGCATGTTGCCGTATCTCAACGAGGAGGTTACGGAGCACCTCAAGAGGCAGGCTCATCTGCGGTTCCTCGGCCTCTTTCCGTCTCAGAAGAACCCTTCGTCTTCCGACCCCCTTTCTCAGGACAGCATCCAGCTTGCTGGCAGTTTGTTGTCTGTGGTCGAGGCGATTGTCCGTGGCCGCCCGGCACCGAGGACTTCCCAACTTACCTCCGGCATGGTAGAGAAGCTATCGGAACTTTGGGAGATCCTGGCAGCTGGCGGTGACGACAAGCGGGAGCTACGCGCTTCTATCCTGAGGCATTGGCTTCCGGCGCTGCTGAAGTTCATCACTCTCCACACGAACGCCAACGAAGCAGCACCTGTCCCGGCCCAAGGGGCGAACATGAAACCTCCAACCAGTACCACCGCCTTCGAGATCCGCGGACGGGTTCTTATCGTCCTGGCTGGCCTCACTCTCGAGCTAGACGGGCTCGCTTTCGAAGAGCCCCAGACCGGCCGACCCCTGACCCAGCAAGTCTTCGACCTGGCCCTGCTGCTCGTCGACAACCTGCCCGATGACACGCGCCTGCAGTGCGTACGTGTCCTGCTGATGAACGGCACCCCGCAAAACCCTGCGTCCTCCGACGCCCGCCTGCGATACCTCTTCAGCCAGATGGCCCCGCCGACGGACCAGTTCGTGCTCGCCCACCGTCAGCAACCCACCACACAGCAAGCCGGTCCACCGCGACTCAAGGTTCCCATCTCCATGCAAGGAACCGACAAGCTCACGCCGTTCACCTACCGCAGATGGGAGATGCTTAGCGAGCCGACCCCTAATATTGGAGAAAACGACACGGCGTTGAGCCTCACCTTATTCGAGGCCATCAAGATTCAGTAAACGAGAATGGAGGAAGAAACACACGCATACAACATTACATTATCATTGCATCATCATCTTTTATGTTTGTAGGAAGGACGAGGAGGAAATTTCATTCATCATAGATACCATCCATTACTGGGGTTCCGCTGTTCCGCGGTTTTAGAAACCCAAGCCACGAATCGGGTGGTTGCGAAACATTGACGAGAGCAAGGCTGCTTTTGATACCAGGATGGGCAAAATGGCCGGCGTCGACTGGGGCTGCTTGAGGAGAGTGGGCGAGCGAGCGAGGGGTGGTTGGGAATTCATTTGTATCAGTGACGCACAGGCGGGCGAGCATGAGTTGGTTCCTTTGTTTTTCCTCTTTTTAACGACTCAATTCCAGCATATTTCATGACCTGACTACATGCATTCGTACTTCGTGTGACTGTGAATGATCAGGCGAGTGTGTCACCGGAAGGTCGCGAGGGCGGGGTCCGTCGGTATAAAAGCCCTGTAGTCTAGATACATCAACGGGCAAGGCAATAATGTGATAGCCCACGCTGCATCGCAGGTTGGTGGCTGGGATGGCTCGCCAGACGTCATGCTGTCTACAGTTACGGTCCTTTAGGGGGTGGGTGGTGAGTTAGGTTCCTGTGGACTCTGCTTCGTTGTGGGAGTATTCATCGCCAGATACGGGGGCATGTATGATGGATGGTGAAGATGTGGTTTCGTGTTGTGTTCTGGTGCTCCTGCGGAGGCGGGTGAGCACGCTGATTCGTTTACTTGTCGTCTTTTAAAGAGACTTGGCTCCTGCATCTTTCATGGCTGTTATGTGATCATAATACCGAGTTATTTGGTGATGACTATGAATATTTCTGGAGGTCATTCACTGAGAATCAGTAGCGGGGCCGAGGCGGTTGATGTATAAGAGCCCTCGGATCTTCGTAAACCAATGGGCAAGACAATAGCTTGGATCCGCGGTCACTTTTGGACGGTGCTGGTTGAAAGTGCCATTGAACAACACACCTTCATCCAGGATACGGTCACTTGGGTAGGAGGCGATAGTGGGTAGTTCCTGTGAACGATTCTTCGATCTTTTGGGATATTCTTTGGCGCATACGAGGGTGTAGATGATGGGTGGAGAAAGAGGACCGTAGATTGGGGAAGGGAAAATTGGCTTATGGTGTGGTCTGCGTGTTTGAGGTCTGTGGTCTTTGGCGAACACGAGGGGTTGCGGTGTCCAAACGAGAGCACAATCTGATCTGCCTGGCACTGCCGTGAGCTCATTGTTTGGCAGCCTGGATATGAAGAGCGGGCTTCAAGTCCTTTTATACGCGGTGGGTCGGGCTGATGGTTCTGGTGGGCTGCGTTTGGAGGTGAGCTGCTTCTTCTCTGGTTTGTTTGACGATTCGATTTCAGCATCCTAGGTAGGTAGGAGTAGCGACTCCAGACTTGATTGGTATAACAAGTTGTACAAAAGCCCTCGAGTTTACTTACAGTCACGGGGAAGACAACCAAAATGTGGGCAGTCAACCCAAACTAGCTCGGGTTCCAGGTGTCGTAAAAGACGTGCGGGCGTTGTCCAACGTACGGCTTTGGTCCTCGAGGAGGGGTGGTGGAGAGTGCCTTTTGCTCTGGACTAGAGTCTGGGTTTGGATTATTCCCTGGCGGATACGAGGGTATGGGTGTTGGATAGGGGAGGACGGGGAAGCAACTGAAGGGATGTGGGAGGGAGGGATGTGTGATCCTCTCTACGTGCACAGAGTTTCCTGGGAGTCCGTTGGAACCGGGCAAGTTCTTATGCTACAACCGCTTCGATTTCGGCTCGTTGCTGGTTGTTGGGAGACCAGGATGGGTGTTGATTGGTCTTTTATACTTGGCGGGTCAGTCTGATGTTCCCGTGATTGCGTTGCGGGATAGTTGAGCCTTGTGAGGCGTTGTGTTTGTATAAGTGAGGAAGTGTTGTATGTTTCTTTTTGGGACTGACGCAATCGTGTGTCTCCTGTATTATATCGTGATCTCGGAGAGCGGGAAAGTTCCTTGAGCACAATGGTATGTGGCGGCTAAGAACTGGCGTGAGGGTCTCACGGTCATCTTCGCGAGTGGACGGGTGTCAGCGTCGTAGCAGGTTGCGGATGGAATACGTGACCGAGAACGGGGATGGCTACGGGTTAGAAGGCGCGATTCAAGGAGGCCTGTCAGCCCTCTGCGCCCTGAATCAGATACCAAGGGGCTTGGAGAGCTTATGTACTTTGTTAGGTTTCAATGGAGCTCGGTCCCCAAGAATCCCTCCGAACACCAAGGAATGATTCCTGGCTAGCTCAAATCAAGCACGGGGTCTAGCTGGTATTAATACTCGGCGGGAGAATCTGATGTTCCTTATGGTTGTGTTAAAGGGAAGCTGAGCTTGGGTGTTGGGTGTTTGTATAAATTGGGAGGTTTCTGACTTGTTGCGTTGAGGTTCAATTTGCCTTGAGTCTTGCTCGAATGGTAATTGAGGACTTGCGCGTTGAGCTCAACAAGCTGTCGCCTGGTAACCGAGGCTGCGTGGGGTCTTGCAGCTGGGATGGATGGATTTGAAGAGCAAGCAATAGCTGACGGGGATACGCAACCAAGGACGGCGATGAGTGGGAGAAGCAGGCCAAGATGTGATTGTAGGGAACGTTGATTAATTTGGATTGGGGCTCGTTGCCCCGGCAGAGCTTCGCGCCGTTGAGCGCTAGGTTGTATACTTCTCTTCATCAAAGAATCGAGTGAAGAACGAGTTGCATTTGTGTTCGTGAGAGTAGCATTCTCGCAATAGAAGGCATACTGTGTACCCGCAGTTTGATAATGAAGCCTGTCAAGATGTGGTTGTGAAGGGGAAGACATGTGGGAGGAGAGTGGGCATGTGAAGGAGGAAATATGCCTGACGCTCTCGGGTATAAAATGTGACTTGCCCGTATGCTTTCTCCTCTCTTGAATTGCATGATAGCCTCATTGCTTTCTGCTCAAAACTGTTCACAGCCTCTTATGTACAGCGAGAATCAACAAGCGACGAGATATCGTGGCAATGCAATCATGAGCTGGTGTCGTCGACTTTGTCCTATTATGGATGGGATACGCACCGGAGGATGGGGACGACTACGGAACAGAGAGAGGTGTGGTTGGATGGCGTTCTGTTTGTTTGAACTTGGGTGATTGCCTCCAGGGTTTGATTGATTGATACCTGTTTCTCATTACTAGTGTCATTTATGAGGATAAGACTGGATTCGATTGTCTGGGAGCAGGAAAGATAAGAGTGTGGTGGGATTATATAGCCACAGGAGGTGAATGAGTAAGGGCCGGTCTGCGCTGGAGGGCACTTGATTCTGATACTCTTGGGTATAAATCACGGTATTTTCGTCTCGTTCTAGCTTTTTCCCCATCCCAACAATTTCACTGCGCTGGTGAATGCGTAGGAAATCCCAACAACCTATCGTTTTCAGCGAGAATCCCCCGATTGCGAACACTGAGGGTCAAGAAAACAGGCGATAAGATGTCGTAGCAGTGTTGAATTATTCCTCAGGCGGATACGAAAGAGAACATAATGGATGAAGATGTATCTCTCCTGTGATTAGGGGGAGCCGTGATCACAAATGCTCACACTTTTAGAGTGGATTAGTGTAGCTGACTTGTCGAGAACGGCCCTCTAGGAACTTGGTACAGGCTGAAGAACATTCCCTGTTGCTTTGCTGCAAGGACACTTTAGGAAGGGAGGTGCTCACATCTGTAGATGCCTTGGAACGTTGGGTTGTGAAGGTGGCAGAGGTTAAACGCTAGGGATCCAGGGGCACGCGTGTTGCAAAAGAAACATACCTCACATTGTCCAATATAAATTATGAATTGCTCGTCTGCGTTCTTTCTTCTTTTCATTACAAATCCACAGTGACCACGACATCTGTGATAATGATCGGTGCACTGGAGGCTGCTCAAGAGTCCCCTGCCACCCGTTGTATTTAGCGAGTATTTCCCGAATCCGTGAACCTTAAGAGGAATAGATGACACGATGCGGTAGCAATGTGAGGTTATTTCGAGGTGAATACGGAACGGAAAACGGCATAGAATAGTGTTGTGATCACATTCCGTGACACCAGTAGCGCGAGCTGCTATTCTGCCAAGGGTGCGTTGGCGATTGCCGCCGTTGAAAATATCTTCGTTACCATGGGGAAGAAATGAAATCCCAGTCACAACAACGAAGTAAACGAGTTCATCTTGGGGCTCAATCATCTTCGAAGGGAGATGTGTATCTAAATATATACCACGCAAAATACACAGAAAATAGGTGTCAGCGTATCATCAGGAACTGTATTAGAGCTTGAGAATTTCAACAGTTCCGTTTTTAGGATGGTTTTTCTCAGGATGATGTAGGCGTAGAGTCTGTTCGATCAATTCGATATTCTGTCAGAGGCAATTGTGCTGTCTTCCTGTCTTGTATTTCGTGGTTTATTCGCCTTGAAGTCCAGATGAACGACAACATCTGCGAACCCCGCGGTATAGAATGAGCCATTCTCTTCCTCACTTGCCGTCGCCAATTTTAGGTCAATTACCGCTTCAACTTCAGGCAGGAGAGCCCACTCACGATATTCTGAGATCCACAGGCTAAAGGATATTGCGCGTTTCAGTGAGATTGATAGATGAGATGTTGCGTCTTATAAGCTAGGAAAGCGTGTATTGTTCGTGAGTGCCATTTGCGTTAGATAGCTGGGACGTAATATAAAACCAGGCATCGCCTTCTGCGATGGAGTTGGTAGCAGCTATCACATCTCTGGTCCCTTTTTAATCACGATCTGCTGGGTAGTTGGTAAGTGAGCAGTGACTACTAGCCGGCAAGTCTCTCCCCTAGGTATATGATACTTCGCTCTGAGGGTGCCGTTCGGACTTGCCGGTTGGTATCCGTATTTTCTACAGTGTATTCACTCAAGTATAACCGAATGACTCTTGTGACAGGTTCTCGTGTGTGATGGGACATGGTCTAAATTGCGTTCGTCTCAAATCAGCTCTAGAAACGCTGTCTGGCTAAACAGAAGAGCCCTATGCAGCACCTGAGATATCTGTTTCCTTCGTTCTTGGAGATAAAACCTCGGCATGGATCGCAGCTCTCTATACGCGTTACAAACATTGTGCGACTACGCTAAAGTAGTAGTAGTCTAGTATCTTATGGATCTCCCTTTTACGATTTAGCTTCGATAAAGACCGAGTGCATGCGATGTTATAAACGAAGTCTCAACGTTACTTCAGCAGTGCAGCCTTCCTCAAACTTCCACGGAGGTGCTTCTCATGAAATATCTGCCGCGCACCGCTTCATAGGCATTCTCGTTTTTCCATTATAGATCACTGCCATCGTCTGGAGCGTATTCTTTCCCAAACCTTCGAAGAAGTGGTAGTTGAATCTGATAGATGAGATCGGATCTTGATCTCGACTGGCACGTTACGTGCACGTAATTTATACCCGGCTCCCTTGTCGAATGCAGCGAATGTAGAGAGAAAACGACAACAATCACAACAATTTTGGTTTGCTGTCAGATCTGATGCAGCTCATATGCGCTTTTATGGCTGAATCTGCATTCCCAACTCACCACAGTGGTCAGGTTCAGTCACTGATTCAACAACGCAACCTGGGCATTTTTGCGATCTTTTCTAGGAGACGTATATACTGGTTAGCTATTTGCGAGGAACGCGGTGTTTTGGCACAGCCAATCGCATGGGCTCAAGTTCTCTTCAGCTGTTCACGGCATTCGTAGGCTGCTGCACGACTGTCATTGTTGCTGGTGAAGTACGTGTCTTCAGGAGACCGGTCACCACCATTGCCATAGACCTGACGTGTGCTGTTCGTTTATCCTAATGAATGCTATGAGAAAAAGAATGATGGTTCGAGAACTATATGGTAAAGGTTGAGTACAGCACTCGCAGCTCCTTCACCGTCATCTGTTGATTGCTCTATGTATCCTTACCTGGTTTAGACCCAAACGCAATTCCGGTAAGGAGGCCCGATCGCCGTATGATTCGTTGTTGGAAACAAAAGCCTCATACCACGTGCCTAGCCGCTTCAAATGGTTCACATTCTCAGCGAGATACCACCAGGCACGGGTAAAACACAGCAAAAAGCAATGCGTGGACAATCTATGAATCGAACATAGGACCTACCCCATGCGAAGGGGTCATTATACCACTAAACCAATCGCCCATTTGATGAAAGAGAATGCTTTTCGGCTTCTCATATGCGCAGGAATGCTCCGGAGAGGGCATTCGGGGAGCTTTGGTCCAGTCGGAAGTCGAGAACAGCGTTGTGGCGTTCTCAGGGAGCACGGCAGCAAAAAGCCCCGTCACGAGGGGCAAAAGAATGGACAATCTAGGAATCGAACCTAGGACCTATCCCATGCGAAGGGATCGTTATACCACTAAACCAATCGCCCGTGTACCATTGGAAAAGAATAGATGCGTTGAGATTATGGCGGAAAGATCGTGAGGTGTCAGGAATGGGGATTGGTTGCTTAGAGCTGAGGTGAGACATGGCGTTGTGGTGTAGGACGACGTGAACGGATGAGGATTGGGGTCAAAGTCAGGGGTGAAAGCCGAGCTGCGGAGCATTCCGATAGAAGATGATTGCAGCCGACTCTGCGTAAGTTGCCTTTCGTAGTATGAAGGGGATTCCTTTAGGTAGGAACTCTGCTATGCTGGCGTATGAGACAACAGATGACGAGGACGGAGAGAAATACTGTAATTACAGTGATGAGATAGCATTTCCTTCGGCTGACTAATTAGACTCGTCTGCCTGATTATCAGTACTCTGAAGTAGGTAGACTTACATCATCTCCCTGGAGGACATTGGTCCGCAATAATCGCTGTCATTTCTCGATGTTTTGTTTTGATACGCACATCTGGTCCGAATCCAAGTGAAATACATTTGACATGTTTTGATTGACAAGCAGCTTGCTTCTCCGAACCCATTGGCCTCTCGGTAAATCATCATTTGGTCAAATTCCCAACTTCAGTTATGAACCAACTTCCTTTGGCTCACAGAGGCTTTCTTCCGTGAATGGACCAACTACCCGAATTAGCAGCATGTCTTTCCCTTCAACAACGACTGCCACTCACATGTTATAGTAGGCGTGGATTCTCTTGTCGCCAAGTTCCTTGCAAACTTCAGCGGCAAGGGCGACAACGTCGTCTTTCGTCCAGCCGAGGGCTCGTGTCAGGGGAGCCATGATGAACCCGTCAAAGTTGGGCGCAATATTCTCATAGTTCCAGGCACCAATCTCCTTGTGCTTCCGATCTTTAGGCCAGCTATTGGTCGGCCACTTAAAGCGATGAACCTGCACGTCGGTGAACCCAATCTCTTTCAGGACCCCTTCGAGACGACCAAACTCCTGGAAAGGCGATCCGAAGATGACCATCGCTTTCAGGCAGAGGTCTGCACACTTCAAAATCGCGCTGTCTTGAGTCAAGGTCCCATCATCTGAGACAGGTACAGCATCAATATCGTTGAGCTCCAAGTAGCCGCCGGGGTTCAAGTTGCTTGTGTTGTTAGCGTGGCATGCTGGCCTAGGTATGTGACTTACTCGTAGCATCTCTGGACGTATCTCTTCCAGTCAGAGATACTTCCGGTCATGGTTCGACTATGTATGTAATCGAAACGCTGCGAAAAGGTCCACGGCTCCTCGATATCGTCGACTATGAAAGTCACGTTTGGCGGTACGCTAGAACAAGGGTCAATATTTTGGAATGAAACTCGGGAGAAGTTCCTCAGGGCCCAGGGGATCCCATACAATGTCGTTTGAACGGCAGACAGATCAATGCCGAGAACCTGTGAGAAATCAGTACTCCGCATCATGGAGAAGGGGGTATCGGGTATCCAGCAACCTCAGCCTCAGGATTCTCATTACCGAAATCAATGGCCCAAGAGCCTGAGCCTGTACCAACATCCAATACACGCCCAACTTTAGAGCCTGACTGGCTGGGCGGCGCAGTTCCAAGTCGGTCGTCAAAGGTGCGAATGAACAGGTTGTGTTGTAAGTCTACGGTTTCTTAGCTACAAACGCTCCACGTGTGCAACATCATAAGCTTTTACCAAGTCGATCGATCTCTTTGGTGTCATTTGGCGCCATGTACTCTGAATTCGGTAGGTCAGACCTCGTTCTTGTAGCTGATGACCAACAGAGACTTACTCCCTTCCTTGTACGCGTGATAAGTCCGTCCATTCTCTTGTCGATACTCGAGAACGGAGCCAGTTACGCTAGTTGTTGAAGAGACGAAGGTTCCCTGTGTAAAATATTTTTCAACGTCGTGCTTTCATAATGTGTCAGATGCTATCGCTTACTCCGCTGATTGAAGAGACATCGTCAACCGCGACCTAATCGTCAAGCGAGTCAGCATTTTTACGCTTCAATAGCATGTGATGTGATTTTTGACCTCGTCGGCAGCAAGCACACCGTTGCTATCGTCACTGACAGCGTGAGCTGGTCGTTCTTTCTTGTGGAGAGCGTCATTGCTGAGCCCAGCTCTGGCTGTAACGTTTTGGTCAGACATATTGGGAAAAGACAGCACGGTTGTCGGCAAGAGAGAAACTAAGGAATCTTGGTTTTCAAGCGGCTAGGAATTCTTTCGAGCGTATATAAGTCAGATCATAACTCATTCTGCCGTCCGGCGATGTGGCTACATTGGGAGACTCGGCCTTGTTGGTTCCAGGTTCCCCTCTTCTCGGCTGAAGACACCATGCATATTTGTTGCAATTCACTTGCAGAAACCCGCATTCTTTTACCTTTGGTAGCGAGCCACTCGTAAAATCATGCAGTTTCGATGCGGCACAGCGGCAAGGGCCCATCTGGCGGCTATGAGACGACTCTCGTTGGTTTCCAGTTGATTCGCAATTTCGTTTCCAGCAATCAGAAGCAAGCCTGAGGCAACACAGAAAAGATAGAAAATACGATCAAGTTGAAGCGATAATCAGCAATTTCTGCTTCATTGTAAAATTTGGAGTAGTAACATGCCGCGTCAGTGGAAGACAGCCTAACAGGACCAGGCAACTCGCGTTGTCGACCTCAGCAAGCATGAAGCCCGAGATTTTATCATCAACGATGGAAGACTATTACCAGTTGCAGGCACCAGCGTCCGATGTGGGGTCATTAAATTGTCTGCATTAGCTCTTTTGTTACCAAACATCATACGCGCCCGAACTTGTTCTCTATCACCGCGATCGAAGCTTGTTTCTTTTTCTGAACGAGATATCGGCGTTGATCCACCTCACAACATGCCCTCATCTCAAGAAGATATCGCGGCCTCGCTTGCAGCCTACCGATCGTTCATCGCAGCACAAAACCGCCGCGTTCTGGATGTTTACGTACCCTTCATCGCCACAGCCGAACCCGATGAGCTGGAAGACGACGAAGATCTCAATGAGCTCCGCCTGGAAGCTTTGGGCTCACTTCTCGATACAACGCTCGCAGACTTTGGTGTTTCAGAGCCAAATGAGGTTCTAACATGCTACGACGAGCTCGCTCCAAAGATCGGGGCTGACGGCACCTACGTAATGCACGAGGGCAGTCACGAGGAGCGTGAGGCTAAGCGACGGGAGTACCTCGACGAAATCGAGAAAAATCTCAAGCTGAAATCAAGAGAGGACGTACGGGAGACGATCTCTATCCCAGAAGATTTTCGCACCCTGGCCGGGCTGGTCGACGGCGTCCTCGATTACGGCATACCTTTCTGGCGCAACACAACTCAGCCAGCTTTCTGGTGGGGGTGTAGACAGTACCTGGGCTCGTATGCCTCAACAGTCATGACGCCCGAGGAACTGGAGGAGTATGCGGGCCTCGGCAGCTCCTGGAAGATTGCGGGAGGCTGGACGCCGGGAACCGGACCTGATGCCAACTTCAGCATCCTGTACTGCCGTCAATGTGACGAGGATGCTTGCAGTGGAGGTACACTTTGTGCACAGCCGTTGATGGTGAGCACATATTTGAGACCACCCCGGACTTTCTGGCCTGGTACACTCATTTCGGGGAGGATGATGAGGTACCTGACCCGAAAGATCTGAATGCAAACAGAGTTCTGGGTTGTGATTTCTGATCACATACCATTTTCGGCTGTGATTCATACCTTGGGTGTGACAAGACGTCTTTCAGCTGCACAATTCAATGAAGGTGATGAGGGCCATTCGGTCTAGATCCTTCATGCAATGTGTAAGCAATCTCCTGATAGAAACATCCGGGGCACTTCCTAAATATTCATTCTAATGGCAGACATTCGCTGTTTTTGAATCAGATGTCTGCAGCTTTTGATCCCCTATGTAAGCTTTCAAAACGAACAGTGATTGCAAAACGCATCAGTGAACAAATTGGACAACTACTGGAGGTAATGCATCCTCCAGTCTGCTTGTAGAATGAAGATGAATACAACTGCAGATGCCTGCTTCTGTTGATGTGAGTGATGAGCGGCAAGCTACGACCGCCCCAGGTCTCTGTTTCCAGTTACACTTCCTGGGGCGCCACTTCTTCAATAAGTTCGTTCTATACTTGGGCGCAATGCCCGATCAAGCGCCGTCCGTCACGTACTTCATTTGATGTTAGTTCTATTTCCGTAATATTTTACCCGGACTCGTAAGAACCGAAGCACCTTGGAAGATTATAGACGAGTACCCCGTACTTCAACGTAGGCAGGAATCAGAACATCTTCTAGGTCCAAACAAAGTACCAGGTGAGGTTCAATTGCCGCGGTGTGCCATCCCCTAGACTGAATGGCGCAACGTGTACGCGTGGACCTTGCTACCGTTTGTCGATAACAAATGTGTCGTATTCTGCAGCTGAATCTGCATGCGTAACTGTGTTCGCTGGTCTCGTGAGCTTTCAGCTCCCTCCCGATCACAGAATGTTCTCATAGCTGAAGCCTGTTTGCTGCTTAACTGTCCGTATTCGGTGCGTCGTCGTACGACCACAATCAGCTGGGTCTGGTGCGGCTGCGCCTGGAAGCTCCTCAACTAGGGGGTCGCAGAGCACACTCCTTGCAGGGGCGAGTTGTGTTAGAATATCAGTTACTTATGCCAGCCTTATGCGGTTCAAGTGAAATTTGGCGTTCGGAATCCCTGTTAGTTCTCATTAGACTGGTGCTTGCTGAGGCTGAATGCGTTATGTGACGCGATGCCCCACACCGTCACCGAGACAAGCAATAAGAAAGTGAGACTGCGGACTCTCTAGTCTGGCGGCAATCAGATATGCTTCACATGGAGATCTGGCAGATCTTGGGCTTCATGGGGATCTTTCTGGTGGTACCGTTGTCCATGCGACGTTGCCCGTATAGGAAATCATGCATGGAGGGGGACAGATCTATAAAGATGGGCATGGAGTCGCGCCCAACATGTCTGTTCTCCCCAAGCTCTTCATCAACAACACTACATTATCCATCACAAACATTTTTCAGATAAACATAAATCGACTTTTGAAAACATGTCTTCAACTGCCGGTACCGCAACCCCCGTGGCTACGAGCTTCGTCCAAGCCTTGCGAAGCAACGAAACGCTTTATCAAGCCTACACGACGAGTTCGTGTCTAGCTCCGACGACGCACCTCCAAGCTCGGATGATGTGACGAAATTCATCCAAAGCCAAGGCTATGATACCAATCTAGCTGATGTGAATGCCGCTTTGGCAAGCGTTTCCGCCAACGACCTGTCTTTTTGGCAGGGCGACTACAACACCCAGTTCATCCACGAGGGTTCCACCGGCCCCAGAGTTGTCATCCAAGCCGGGGTTGTCACAGTTTTGGGGACTCAGATAAACAATTACACATTCAATAATTTCACCCTCGCATGGACGGACAGCACCAACACCAGCAACGGCCAGATCACCTTCGCCAGCATGGTCGGTCTCAACCCGCAAAGTGATCCAACCTCTCCCAGTCTCCAATCAACTCAGGGCCAAGACGATACCAGCGCTGGAATCGCAAACCCATACATCGGCCCTCAATTCCACGGCTTTTTCTGGGCCCAAGGCCGCCATCAGCCTAGCGACGCCAATATCTGGGGTCGCATGGGGAAATTCCCAGAACCCACTGCAAGTGCAAGTGCTGTCTCGTCCAGCCAAGGGCCAACTGAGGCCTCGACCTTGCCGCAGTGGGCTGGCACATACAAAATTTACATCGTCGACCAGACAAAGCAGGGCTCTGTGACCAATCTCTAGCAGAGCACCAACTTGGTGACAATCGACGCGAGTGGAAACGTCACTGTAAACGGCACCACCATCATTCAACCGACCTTCAACAACGATATGCTAGAGTGGACCTCCGATGCCGGAAATCAATCGAACGCTATTCTCAAGATGAGAGATGCCACCGTTGCTGCCTCTGATGCGCCCTTTACCGGTAATCAATTTGCAGGTCAGTACTGGGCGAAGAGCGATCCGCAGCCAGCAACCTACAACTGGTACGGGTACGTTAATGGAAAAAGTGCCCCGAGTTCGAACAATACCGCCGGTAGCGGATCAGCCTCGACCTCTCTAGGAACTCCACAGACGGCAGTTCAAGACATGAACGGCTGGGCTGCTCTAGCGTCGCTCGGGTCTCAAGCCATGAACATGTACATGCAAATGAAGATGGGCTAGGCGGTCATTGAGCTCCTCAAGAAGGGGCTTCCTCTTCTTTGGAGGGGCCTCAAAGCTCTCTTCAGGGGCGTCAATAACTTGTTCCAGAAATTTCGAGGCAGCGCTCCTGAGCCGACGGATGCAGAAACCGAGCTATCGCCATCTGGGCCTGTCGAGAGTGGGGAGCCAGTCGAAGGAAAACCTGTTGACCCTGCGGAGGGAGGCCCTGAGCCAGACTTGAACATCGAACCGGCTGGTGACCCAGTTATCGAACCTCCGGTCATTGAGCCCCCGATTGATCCCGTCAACATCCCGGAAGTTCCGGCGGAAGAGTGGCTCATTCCAGAAATTGAGGGCGGTCTAGTGGATGTCATTGAGGGCGGACTCATTGCCGTTTAGGTGAGCCCGTGATGCCTACTAGATTGACAGGCAAATGCGGCTAATGTTACTTTGGATCAACCAGAAAATATAATTTCAACAACGTTTGCCATCAATATGACATGAGCGTGTCTGAGTGTACCATTATTTCATGAAAGCTGATGATCCTTAGTTCGAGTGGCCTGGGTGTAAACAGAATTCGTAGCTATAACTTTTAGGCTACAATGGAAGCTTTTTTCTTTTCTTTTTCTCTTTTCTTGTTTTCTCCCACCTCGTGTTGCAACCTGGATGGTTGGCATTTCAGATCAAAGTTAGCGCCAACGCCGCTGCTGGTCCTACTTGCTCTGCTGAAACAAAGTTGCGCGGACACCAAGACCCGTGGCTATTACAGTGGTTCGCAAATTTTCAATCCTTGATTGAGATCTTCAACCTAGCGTCATTGCTTAGAACTAACTTTTTCTTCTAGACCACAACCGCCCCCACTCTGCTACTTTCGGGTTCTCTTGAGAAGTCTCCTTTGCTCTACTAAAGACCTATGTTAGAATAATACTACACTTACCGCCCAGCATAGATATAGTAGAATCTAGCTAATAAGAGGGTAGAAATCTCTCTAGTTCTTAATACTATATTATTACACTTATAGCTATATCTATAACTTTAATATATAATACTTTTTTACTTATACTTTATAACCTTTTATATTAATTATTTAGAAAGTATTATTAATATTTATATTAATATTAATTAGTAGTTAACTCTATAAGTTATTATAATATTATAAGTTAATAAAGAATTAAAAAAATAACTTCTTAAACCTATTATATTATTATAAATTATAATAATTAGTTTTTTTTAAAAACTACAGTTATTAAAAGAAGTAAAATAATAACTACTATATATTATTAAATAAAATAACTATAAAAACTAATTATATTTACTCTAAATCTTTAGTTTAATATTATATTAATAATAATTTATTATAAAAATATTAATTATATCTTAAAAAACTATAAATATTTAATATATATTAAAATAATAAATATTTAACTTTTTAATTTAAATTAATTATTATAAAACGTACTAAAAAGGCTATAATTATATTATACTTAATAGTATTATTTATATTATTTATTTTTTATAAAATATTTAGTAATAACTAGTTATTTTTTATATTACTAATTACTTTATTTAGTTTTATAATAACTTAAGCTATTTTATAAACCATATATAGATATAAAAACCTATTTTTAAATAGTATTAATATCTTAAGTATATAAAATATTTTAAATTATAACTAAAAATATTAAAACTAATAAATTACTTCTATTATATACTATTATAAAAAGAACTAACTAAAAAGCTAAATATTAATAAGAATAACTTAAATAAATAAATATAACTTTATTAATAACTTATTGTCACGGGCTAGAGCCCGGCCGAGATCTCCGGCTTTGCCGGAGCAGCTACCGAGATCCGGCTCCGCCGGATCCACTATTCTGCTGTAGCACACCGCCTAGCCCCGGTCTGCATCACTGCTGCTAGGCGCCTATCCCTGTA